>NC_081756.1:48710057-48792557 GCF_963082965.1 Carassius carassius
ATATTGTGTAAATGTTTGAACTTGTTTTAAAGCAGCATCACACATCTGACAGCACTTTTGCTATGAGGAAGTTCCAGCAATATTCACACAGCTTCAGACTGCCACAGGCGCTTTGGGTCTCTTTCTAAACTGAACTGCTCAGTCATGTCGTTCCCTGTGTCAGTTCATTTAGTTTGTTCTCTCTGTCTGTTTGCTCCGGCTCTCCATGTGTGCGCTCAAAGTGAGAACTATAGCGTGTAGTGCTGGGAAAATCATCTTTTGTCAGTTCACTCCCCTCACAGACCTGAACTCCTTCAGTTTCTGTCAGAGACACTTCTGTCATCTCACTTATGTTTATCTCATTAACTTGCTCGTACCATCTTCATAAAACCGTTCATCGTCATATTAAAACCCATATATTTAACATGCTGCTAACATGTTTCTAATATTTAGTATGTTGTTAGCATGTTGCTAGTTTGTTTGTAGCATGATTAGCTTGTTGCTCACATGCTTTAACACTATGGTACTGTAGCATGTGTTAGCATGTTTATCAAGTTGTCATCCTGAATTAACATGTTGTTAAACACATTTGTTGCTAGCGTGTTTAACATGTTGATACCATGGATTAGCATGTTGTTTGCATGCATGTAGCACATTGTTAACATGAATTCTACCATGTTTCTAGCATGTGTACCAAGTTAACCTAAATGGACATGTTTTAACATGTTGCTAGCATGTTTTTCGTATGTTTTAACACATAGTTAATATGTTAAGCATGTTGTTGACATTAAATTGAATGTTATTATCATGTTCATAGCACATTTAACAGATTATTAGCATGAATTGTCATTTTGGTGTCATGTTTTAGCACATTTCTAGCATTAATTAACATGTTGCAGGGGGGCAGGGTTTCATATTTTATTGAAGCATCCCTGGGCGCCGCCATTGGCTAGTGGATCCCCACCTGCTGTTAGCATTCCATTGACTCCCATTCATTTTGGCGTCACTTTGACAGCGAATAACTTTACATCTGAGGCGTTTGATGATTCAGTTTGTCCATTCATTATTTCTAAAGAAACACGAAAATGTATAAAAGGCCCCATTACCTTGTATCTTACGCTGTGGCCCCGTAGAAGCAGTTTTTGTAAAAAATAGGCTAACAATTGCGTCATAACCTGCGACTCTCTGTCGCACAGTAGATAAATTACCATATGGACAGGAGGAGAAGCTCGCAGGCAATCTTTTACTGTCTATGAGGCTATCGGGGGGACGTGGAGAGATAAAGTCAAGGGAGAAGCCCATAGAAAGTTTATAAAAGCAACGGGACAAAATAGTTCAACAACATCTGCAAGATTCGGTGGGTGATTCAGATTTCTCTTGGCACAGCGATTAGAAGACTTAAAATTGTCAGACAGGTTGCTCACATGACATTTACGTCATCAAGCTCAGTTTGAGTCTGCGCAGTTCGCTCGACCCCCTGGAAGTGCGTGCTTCTAATTGACTTCACTTGTCTCTGTTGAATCCAATGGGATCACTGTGTCCATTTCTTTTACTGTCTATGAGTACATGACTAACATTTTAGCATGTTGCTAGCAGGAATTAATATGTTGCCATCATGTTAATCATGTTCCGAACATGTTGCTAGTATGTTTATAGCATGTTGAGCTTGTTGCTAGCATGTTTTAAAACAGATACCAAAATGTTAAAACATGCTCGTGATGTGTTAGGTAATGTTAATGGCATGTTAAAACATGCTAGCGACAACGTGCTAAGATATGTTAGCCTATCTGTTTGTCAATTTTCCAAGCGTACCTAATGATGCAGCACTGCACATTGCAGATGCCATCATTATGAGTTATTATTTATTGTACATTACCATGTTGAACTTGGCTGCTCTGTTACTGTGGTTTTGAAATGAAAGTATCTACCTTATTTTTCCCATAAGAGCATGCACGGCCATTTGTAATTTTTATGGGTCTGGCTTCTGGTCTCATTTGCTTCCAGCCATTATTAGCTGTACAAAACAGCTCTATTTGCTGCTTGATATGGCAAATTGGGGTGTCTTACCATATTATTTTAATGTATTATCTTAATTATGAATGCACTGGTTTGTAGAGCAAACAGTTTTACCATTTACTGCACTTTACTATTCTCCTTGTTATTTCTCTTCAGCGGCTAATGAACCGGAAGTCTCCACATTCACAGAAAATGGCTTACTTACACATTGAAAACTAAGGCGGATAATGTGTACATGATTATCTGGGAAATAACAGATATAATAACCTGGTTTCATTCTAATGGGCATACACAATATCTTTGTCATTTTTATAGCAGCTTCAGTATATTGAATTTGCATTGGATTGAATTTCACTGTTATTGGAAACCATCTGTGCTGGGAATAAGTATGACCAAATAAGTTTTGACCAAATGTAAATGCATTTTTATGTATATTATATAATGGAATACACAATAAGGACAATATGAGAAGTATGCTAATGTTATAGCCGCAAACCAGTAGTGGAATCAGCTTTACCCTGCAGTCGTGTATTTATTTTTCTTGTGAAACAGGTCAATTCTGTGCTTCTCTATAGACCTGTTATAGAAGTCCTTATAATCAGTGGTGTGATTATTCAGCTTTCTCAGCTTGTTACTTTCTGAAACTCTTTCATCGTCGCTTCGTTTCCATGGCGAAAATGGATAGAATGTGCAGGGAATCATCAGATTAGTGCTGAATTTAAAATTAAGCTGCATGGTGTAAATTGATGGAGGACTTTGTTAATTGCATTACTGGGTGTTTATTAACCACTTTGGCTAAATGCATTGCTGTGTGCTTCCCTATTTAGATGCACTGACCATTTTTACACAGTTCTGTTGATTAGTCAGATAGTCAGAGCAGATGAGCTGACGGAGGTATGTTTTGACCATCATTTAAAATTGTAAGAACTATTTATGTATTTACAAGCATGTTGACAGTGACAATGAAAGTTTAAGAAGTGATCTTATGCCTCTTTGTGAATGTACCATGAGGCACCACTCACTCACTGACAGCAGACTTCTGCAGGGAGCATTACATTATAAATATGAGTGTAGGTAAGATAGTGTTGACATGTCTAGATCTATGCACCTGCTGTGGGGCTGTCAGGTTAAAACAAGAAGTAGCAGTGCTAACAAAAATGCATGTGTCAGAATGATCGTCTCCAGTGGTTTTGAGTAAATTGAGAAGAGAAGTGGGCCACGCACCGAACCCTGTGGTACCCCAGTGATCGGTTGATGTGACTGTGAGTCTCTTTCCCTCCAAGTTATCCTGAAGTATATTCTAGTGACATAGATCTCAAGCCAGCAGGGTGAAGTTCCTGTGATTCCCAATAGACAGGAGTATTCTGGGATTTAATGTACTAAAGGCAGTAGCAGAAATGATCTAGAGGCAGCTCTTTGCAGCCGCAGGGCTTTAGTGACATATAGCATATTTTCTGTGGTGTCCGTGTTAAATGATATATAGAAACCTGTTGGTTTGGGAAGAACTCTGCTTGGTTGTATGATCTGTATATATGTGATATAACTCTTTGAATTAAGATTGCAAGGTGGCTTTCATGCTTGTTTGTGTGTGCATGTGCAGGTTTCTGAGATCTCTGACTCGCTCCCTGCCTCTTTATATGACTTTGGCGTGGATCTTCTCGGTTGCGTTGATAGTCAAGGGTGTGGTTCAGGAGAAGGAGGCTCGTCTGAAGGAGACTGTGAGGATGATGGGATTGAAGAGCTCTACCTACTGGCTGAGCTGGGCCATCAGCAGCACATTGCCTCTCGCCGTCAGCGCCGCGCTCCTCACTGTTATTCTCAAGGTGATTATCACTGATTCACTGCCATTCACAAACACTGCTGTACACCGGATCCAAGATCTGATCTGGAGTACACTGGATCAGAGAGCTTCCTCAGTTTTGCACTAGTAGTGGTTCATAAACATTTTAGCCCGTCCCGCTGAATAGATGAAAACCTGTTTAGACTTGACTTGTATTCTGGTCTTTAATAGACAGTGATTATCTATTAGTTTCTCAAGCTGGTAAAGTCAGATGCTGTTGCAACTTGATGAACATTATAATGCCAAAAAGACTGTATATAATTATGGGCCTCAATATGATTGAAAAAGTCAAAAAAAGAAGAAAAAAAATACATTTAGGTAAAACAACTAAAAACATATTAATTTAATTCACACACAAACTTCTGAAAATAACAATAGGTTTAATTGATTTATCAGTTTAGTACACTTATTTTCATCGTGTTTTCATATTTACCCCTTTGGATAGTCAAAAAGAATGGGAAGTGCCACTGTATACTGGTTACCAAAAAATATCACCAATTATTATTTACAGTATGTCCTTTGGTCATTACTACATTTAGATGCAAGCTCAATGAACAACTGTCAGAGGCATAATAAAGAAACTGTAAAAACCAAATGCAGTCTGATTTTTGCTGCTAACTCATTGTAAGTGTAATGTATTGATTGCACATAGTCTTGATTAGTAGGAATGTAACCATGAAGGCCATTACACCTAATGTACTCTGAAAAAAAAAACTGGTAACTTCATAATAAAGGGCTATTTCTACATTATTTAACCCATAAAATAGTTGTATTGGTATATATTAATGCATTTAGGTTAATTCAGTAATGATAAACAGTATATTTGACTTTAATAAAAGCAGTTAAATTAGATTTAATTTATTTAATTTAGATTTGTTGATTTCTTATTTTTTTCAGTGTGTGAAAATAAACTGTAAGTTTACATGAAGTTATCAAAAGGTTATTTGAATCTAGGCAGGGACAGCAGGTAGCATATAAAAGCAGGTCAATTTAAAGTGTCAAATATTAAAAATACTTTTTTGTGCATCCCAGAAGTTGTGTCCATCTAATATCTCAGCTCTCATTTGGAGTCTCATTCAACATCCTTTTCACCCTTTCGTTTATCCTACAATCCATAACTTTATCAATCATATTTACTAAGTGCTACCAAAAACTTATATTACATTCACCAAAACATAACTGTGAGGTATGTTACTGAAGTACTTTATCATGAAATTAATGATAGCAATCATCTAATTTATTAATAAGCCAGTCAAGCCATAATGAACCACTGCTCTGGAGTGTCAAAGCTGGTGTCAGATCAGATGGTGCAGTGTTTGTGAATGGAAAGTTTTGGTTGGGCAGCATGACCCTGTGTGGGACCAGCAGGTTTAAGAACATGACATATGAGCTTATCTTTGAGTGCACCCATGATTTATTTAGCTCAACCCACCAGAGCCATGATGCACACCGCTTATTCAATCACAGATCTGTCTTTAATCAGCTCTCTCTCTCTCTCTCTCTCTAACTGCTCTTGACAGATGTAATCTCTTCTCTCAGAAGTGTGTTTTTTCAGTGTGTTGTTGTGCTTTGTAATTATCAGGTTGTATTACTAATGCGTCCATGGAAACACAAACACAACGTTCATTAGAGGCTCTGAAAAGCTTTCACGTGGATACGGCCGAATGTTTTCACGCTCCATTGACGAATCCATCTTTTCTCTCAGCAAATGTTTGACAATAACAATGTGGTTCCATTATTTTTCTCTCCTCTCTCTCTCTCTCTCTCTCTCTCTCTCTCTCTCTCTCTCTCAGTATGGAAAGGTTCTGCGATACAGCGACCCGTCTGTGATCTTTGTCTTCCTCCTGGTCTTCTGCGTGGCCACTGTCATGCAGTGCTTTTTCATCAGTGTGTTTTTCTCTCGGGCGAATCTGGCAGCCGCCTGTGGGGGTCTCATTTACTTCCTGCTCTACCTGCCTCATGTGCTTTGCTACGCCTGGAGGGACGTCCTGGGCTTCGGCGCCAAGATCGCCACGGTGAGACATTCAACACACCTCTGTACCAACCCGGAGATCTCGTGACCGAATACATCAAATCATCAGATGCTGAAAGCAGATCCAGAGTCAGCAGTTCTGAAAGAACTCAAATCTTAAATAAAATGAAAAAAAAACAAAACAAAAAAAAACCAAATGTACTTGCATATAATGTAAATAAAAGACCACTTAAGTGACTTAAACAGCGTCATTTTCTAACACTTAGGGACACTTTTAAAAAGACACATTTGAAATAATATCAGATTAAAAGTTAAAGTATATTAAATCATCATATTTGAATAATATTTTGTCACGTTTTAAAGAAGTACACTTATTTTGATGTATTGACTAACATACTAAATCACTTGTAAATAACTTGATGGTCATTTCAACTAGTGAGCTATTCCGTATTACATTTAATATATTTTAAATGCACTAACTTGGAATTTCAATGTACAATGTTTAATTGCAAATGTGTAAGTGATTTAACTTTTTTTTTTTAAAGCCAGTAGACATAATTGTGATATTGCATATTAATATGTACTTAAGTCCTACTTAAGTGGGTCAGAAATACTCCAAAGTTGCATTTAATAAATGTTTTAACTGTAAAGCATTTTATTTAAGTATATTTATAAGTATATTATATGTGTAATAAATGCTATTTTTAAAAGTATGCTAAAGTGTACTTTTTGCTGTAAACATTTTTTATTATTATAATTTGCCAAAAAACTAAAACCAACAGAAAAAAATAACAAGTATATCAAAATTAAGTATATCCTTTAAAACTATATTACTCATTTTAAAAGAGTGCTACTCCTTTTTTGGCCTTTGGCCTCCTTTTTTTTTTTTACAACAAAGCCCAAGATCTGCCCAGGATCATGAAACAAAAGAGAAGAAAGTTAGAAATAAGGAGAGAAGAGAATGTGTTATTTGACCTGTGTCACTTACTCATACAGACTCAATGAAGCGCTCCGCTTTTAAGGTACAAATCCACAGGAGGAGATTCAGATCTCCTCTGGAGGAGCTCCTCCATTCATCTCCAGTGAGGATGTACATCAGTGTGTGAGAGAGAGAGAGAGAGATAGTGATGACCCCCACCTGAAAAGAAGAGCGATGAATTGGCACTTTTGCTCTTTGAGAAAGAGAAAGAGCAACTAAATGAGCCACACTTCCGTCATTGTGACCAATCAGAGTGACCTTTATCTCACAAGAAGAGATTCGCTATATTCAGCAGTGTGTGGAAGTCTACCTCTTATCTGTGTATGTGTGTGTGTGTGTGTGTGACAGAGATGGCATTCAGGTGCCACTGTCTAGTCTAGATGAATGAACCTGCAAGCCCATTACCATGAAGCCTACCCACACACACACACACACACACACACAGAGATACTGTTTACTTTGTAATTGTGGATGGCAGTAACACCGCTCTTCTGATCTCATATTCATACCAGAGTAAAAATGCACATGACGTGAGAAAAATGTACATCTATATTAATGGCGTGGATCAGACGTGCGTCTGACCTCTCCGTCTCCATCTCAACAGAGCCTGCTGTCGTGTGTGGCGTTCGGATACGGCTGTGAGAATTTCTCCCGTTATGAAGAGCAGGGCATCGGCATTCAGTGGAGCAACATCCGGGTCAGTCCGCAGGAGAACGACCGCTACTCCTTCATCGTCTCCATCTTCATGATGCTGTTCGACGCCTTCATTTACTGGATACTCACCTGGTACATCGAGAACGTCTATCCTGGTACGAAGACATTCAAACATCTACAAAACATGGCATATTTTTTTTTTCTTAATCGTTTGAAATAAAAGTATTATGTGGAATCAAATTTTGAAAGATGTCTTATGTTCACCAAGGCTGCGTTTATTTGATCAAAAATACAGTAAAAAAGTGAAATATTATTACATATATCTATATATATATATGTTTGTGATGCGCAGCTGTATTTTCAGCATCATTACTCCAGTCTTCAGTGTCATGTGATCTTCAGAAATCATAATAATGATTTTACAATACTTTCAAATAGAAAAAAAAGTTATTTAAAACTGTGATAATATTTCACAATATTACTGTTTTTACTGTATTTGTGATCAAATAAATACAGCCTTGGGGAGCAGAAGAGGCTAAAAAATGTTAAAACATAGATTTGAATGCCAGTTTGCAGACAGTGTATTTTTTCCTGGTGTGAATAGGTTCCAGTTTTCAAGTCCTGATCTTGAGAAATATTCACTTCCATTATGAGCTTGTGATTTCTGTTTTTTAGTGCTAGAATCCTGACTAACATATATGGGCTACAAAAAACTATAGATAAAATCAGACGTGCTTAAACACTTGACTTTCTTCAGGTCAGTATGGCATCCCGAAGCCCTGGTATTTTCCCTTCACATCCTCATACTGGTGCGGGACTCCGGTGGGATCTGATGCCCATCCTGACCTGCTTCATGAGCTGGAGAATCAGAGCGGTAACACACACACACACACACACACACACACAGTATGCAGATCTGAACAGATGATTCCCTGTCAGAGTCCAGCTGAATGAATTCGTGTGCTGCAGGTTACCTGGAAAAACCTCCGCTTGGGATGAAGCCCGGAGTTTGTATCAGAAACCTGGTGAAGGTCTATAAGACGGGAAATAAACTGGCTGTGGACGGACTCAGTCTGGACTTCTATCAGGATCACATCACCTCGTTTTTAGGACACAATGGAGCCGGAAAAACCACCACCATGTAGGTTTCACACGTGCCTCATACACCTTGAGTTATGGTCATAGACAATAAAACACTAGATGTTCTGGACCCCGTCAAAGTTCACTTTACTTGCTTGAAATTTCAAACTGTTGTCAAAACTGGAAATGTCAGTCTGGTTTATGGTGCAGAGTTTTCACAGTTTATTAATTCATAAAGCACATTTCAAAACAACAGAAGTTACAACCAAAGTGTTGTACAGAGGTATTAAAACAAAAATAAAAACAATAATAAAACTAAATTTAAATATAATTCGCAATATAACCTGAAAAATATCAGATGAAAAACAAGACAAAACAAAAAAAAAAGCTTAAAGAAAAATATAATTTATTCACTTAATCTATAATTATTTGAAGGAATACAAATACTAAATTTGAAAGTAAAATAAAAATAAATAAAATTAAGAAATAAATGTATGAAATAAAATATTTAAATTATATACAAATATTAATAATAAAAAAATTAAAATGATCAAATCACATAATAAACTGACTTAAACTGCAATAAAAATGAAAATATGTATGTTATGTTTTGCAGGTTGTGTATGCATAGTTTAAGCAACTAAAAAACATATTAGACTTAGAAATACCTCATTGCATTAGACAGAAAATATGAGAGAGGAATCTACAAACAAATGATAATGGACTAACTTTTCTGAGCCACTTTAAATCATTTTAAGCCGCTTCTCTCCCAAACAAAGATGCAGTTCATCACATTAGCTGCAAAGTTTATTCATTTTGTGAATCGTTTTAATTGAAATGTGTGCTTGTTTTATATTTCTTAAAAACGTGCATGCATACATTTTAATTGCAACTTAAGTGCCACTGTAGATATTATGCACACACGTAATAGAGTTCAGATCTAAAGAATGCAAAGTAAAAAGTGGCATGCGGTTTCTAAACATGAAATCTCCCTTACAGTAGAGGTTTATTTTTATGTATTTTTCTCGTTTAAACAGGTCGATACTGACGGGTCTTTTCGCTCCCACCTCGGGTACGGCTTACATTAACGGCTACGACATCCGCTCCGACATGGACACCATCAGGACTCACCTGGGAATGTGTCCACAACACAACGTCCTCTTCAACGAGTAAAACCTCCTCCACAAACACAGACAAACATATGAGGAAACAGATTCAGTGTTTCATTGGTTCAAAATCTGAATACTGAAAAAATGTTTGACAGCTAATGACCAAAAGTGTTCTTTCAAAATAAATCCTCAAAAAATTAGTTCAAATCCAAAATGGTTTTACATGCAAAAAAGAGTTCAGAGCTGCAGGCAATCACAGTTCAGTTCAGTTTAGTTCAATTCACACACTTTCACTTCACTATTAATCTCTCATAATTCTGATGACGACACAGCTGTTTCACGTTTGGCCAGATTCACCACATGACAACATTCCTGTGTGTTTCAGGTTGTTTGAAACTTTTCATTTCCAATAATGGCCACATCTGTGTTTTTACAATGGTAAAAGCTTTTTTAGTGTAGTCGAACTGTTGTATTGAGTCACATTTATTATACAACACTGATAAAAGCATATACCCCCACTTTATTAGTATTTAAATAGATAAATGATTATGTTGAACTTTATTCTTGAAAAGATGGTGCTGTATTAAGCAGTATATGAAAAGAGTTTCTGTTGCTCATGAAAATGTTTCTAAAACAAAACTTTCAAAAACAAAACAACTTTCAAAACAACTGCAAAGGTTTCCAGAGCCTTCAAAAATGGTCTCTCAGTTTGGTTCACTAGGCTACACAATCATGGGGAAGACTGCTGATCTGACAGTTGTCCAGAAGACAATCATTGACACCCTTTACAAAGAGGGTAAGCCACAAACATTCTTTGCTAAAGAAGCTGGCTGTTCACAGAGTGCTGTATCCAAGCATGTTAACAGAAAGTTGAGTGGAAGGAAAAAGTGTGGATAAGAAAAAGATGCACAACTAACTGAAAGAACTGCAGCCTTAAGGTCCTTTCACACTGGACACGATTTTGACGCGCAAATAATTCGCGCGATGGTTTTATTTTTTTATCAGCTGTTTGTGTAATGAGTGCTTTCACACCGAACGCGAATGTGCTGAGGCGAAAAAATGACTTTTATTTTTTTCGCTTCGATGTCGATTTTTTTTTACTTTTGAGGCGACAAAAAGGCTTCAGCCAATCACATACAAGGAAACAAAGGTGACGTCACAGCAAAAATGACGGATCTTCTGATTACTTGTGTGTGTGTTCTATGGGCTGATGTTTTTAAGAGGACAGCTCACCTTAAGCAGACTGCCAGACGCTGCTCCGGATCAATTGGTTCCCTGAAGTTTGTGGTTTGTCTCGTCAGATGCGGTGCCACTATCTGAAGGAGCTTCTCGAATTGTCCCACAGACATCCGAAAGTAAGTGCGGAACCGGCCATGATAAAGTTTTAGCTCCTGTACAAGATTGGCATACTCCCCTTCAGACTCTCTGTTCTTTAGGACTGGGTGCACCCAAAACCTTCTTTTCTGTCTATTAAAGAAAATGAAAAGCTCGTCTTCACTGGATGATGATGTTGAAGTGTCCATTTTCTCAACTGTCGGCGCGAAAGTTTTGGAATGTTGAAGCTCTCTGAACGTCACAGACATCGCAAATTCGCGTCGCGGCTGATGTGAATGGTTTTGACGCGAACTATTCGCACGCGAACTATTCGCTTTTTCGTTTCGCTTTTTCGTTACGCATCCGGTGTGAAAGGGCCTTTATGAGGATTGTCAAGCAAAATCGATTCAAGAATCTCAGTGAACTTCACAAGGAATGGACTGAGGCTGGGGTCAAGGCATCAAGAGCCACCACACACAGACGTGTCAAGGAATTTGCTGAACCACAGACAACATCAGAGGTGTCTTAACTGGGCTCAGGAGAAGAAGATCTGGACTGTTGCCCAGTGGTCCAAAGTCCTCTTTTCAGATGAGAGCAAGTTTTGGAAACCAAGGTCCTAGAGTCTGGAGGAAGGGTGGAGAAGCTCAAAGCCCAAGTTGCTTGAAGACATCTGCTGGTGTTGGTCCATTGTGTTTTTGAAAACCAAAGTCACTGCACCCCTTTACCAAGATATTTTGGAGCACTTCATGCTTCCTTCTGCTGACCAGCTTTCTGAAGATGCTGATTTCATTTTCCAGCAGGATTTGGCACCTGCCCACACTGCCAAAAGCACCAAAAGTTGGTTAAATGACCATGGTGTTGGTGTGCTTGACTGGCCAGACCAGAACCCAATAGGGAATCTATGGGCTATTGTCAAGAGGAAAATGAGAAACAAGAGACCAAACAATGCAAATGAGCTGAAGGCCACTGTCAAAGAAACCTGTGCTTCCACACCACCTCAGCAGTGCCACAAACTGATCACCTCCATGACACACTGAATTGAGGCAGTAATTAAAGCAAAAGGAGCCCCTACCAAGTATTGAGTACATGGAGAGTACATTAACATACTTTCCAGAAGGCCAACAATTCACTAAAAATGCTTTTTTATCGGTCTTATGAAGTATTCTAATTTGAGATGAATTTATTTGGGTTTTTGTTAAATGTGAGCCAAAATCATCACAATTAAAAGAACCAAAGACTTAAACTACTTCAGTCTGTGTGCAGTGAATTTATTTAATACACGTTATTTAAACACGAGTTTCACAATTTGAGTTGAATTATTGAAATAAAGTAACTTTTCCACGATATTCTCATTGATTGAGATGCACCTGTACATATAAAAACACATAACACAATTTCTAAAACTTAAACTAAAATTGAAATCAAAACAGAAAACATGGAAATAATACCACTGTGCTACTTTTATTCAAAAATATTACTAAACACTAATAGCATATAAATAATACTAAAATAATACCAGAATCAGTTGCGTAAGAAAGTAGTTCTACACAACACTGTTTTATGAACAAAAAAACGTGAAAACTTGTCTGTCGTCCTCTCCTGTTTATACATGTTTATGAATATTTATTATATATTTCTGTACAAGTATGTGTGACTATTGCATAAGTTAGCATTTGTTCATGTTTGTGTGTTGTGTGTTTCAGTCTGACAGTAGAAGAGCACATTTACTTCTACGCTCGTTTGAAGGGTCGGAGCTCTAAAGAGGTGAAGAAAGAGATTGATCAGATGATTCGAGATGTGGGTCTGCCTCACAAACGCAAAGACCTCGTCAAGAACCTCTCAGGTGCGTTTGCATCAGCAGCGTTCATGCATTCTGCTCACTCTTTCTGTGGAGATTTGCCAACTGTCTGCTGTCTGTGTGCAGGTGGGATGCAGAGGAAGCTGTCGGTCGCCATCGCGTTCGTGGGAGGATCCAATGTTGTGATTCTGGACGAGCCGACAGCGGGAGTCGATCCTTATGCACGCAGAGGCATCTGGGAGCTGCTGCTCAAATACAAAACAGGTGGGAGAAATGATCCTGAGGACCTAAAATCTACCTAAAATTGCACCATGTAGTCCAGGAATCCTGCATATGAGTGAATTAAGGTGCAGTTACGCTGGGATGGACATGTCATGTTTCCCCAAGTTGAAAAAGATAGGTGCATAATTAAAAAAATAATAATAATAAATAATAGTGGTGCAGTGAAAATATATTTATTTTCTTAGTAAAGGGAGACATTTAAAACAAAACAATATGATGTATTATAAAATAAAATGTACACTTTAATACATTGTATGGGTCAAAATATAGATGTATGCCCAAAACCATTTGAATATTAAGTAAAGATCATTTTCCGCGATGATTATATTTTGTAAATGTCCTGCCTTTAATATATCCAAACCCAATTTTTGATAAGTAATACGCATCGCTAAGAACTTCATTTGGACAACTTTAAAGGCAGTTTTCTCAAAATTTTGGTATTTTTTTCACCCTTAGATTCCAGATCTTCAAATAGTTGTATTTCGGTAAAATATTGTGCTGTCATGCAAGATGCATTCACTACTGTCGTTGTCGTATTTTGATAAAGTCATAGACTTTAGTAGTTTATTAATCACCACAAGATTTCTAAGTTTAGAAATTCAGTAAAAATTGTCAGGCAAACACAGGTCCATTGTCTAATGCATGAAGCACAACTCACACAGAAATCACATTCAAACCAAGCAGCGTGGGGAGCTTCCATCCTCACACGAAAGTCGCTATCGCAAGGATTCCAATAGAAATGATTTTGCTCAAAAAAAGCTGAATGTTACTGCACCTTATGCTGTGGCTCGTGGATGTTCCTGTTGCACAGCTGGTAGATCATGCAGAAAAACTTTGGAGGTCATAAGGTCAGTTACCAGGGATGCACATTTACATTCGTACATTTAGCACACAAATTAAACCAAAGTGGTCAGAGAGACAACAATATTCACAATATACAATGTCAGGTTTATTAGACATCTAGATAAGGATGAACGCTAGAGAAGAGGACAAATCAGTTGAATCAGATGCGTCAATATAAATACAGTGCAAATGGATGTTGAAGAAACTGCAGCAGGACATGATCATCTGGAATAAGAGGAATGGTGGTTATCTTAGATGTCAGGAAGAGTTCAAAGATGAGAGGAGCTGTTCCACATCCTTGTTTTTCACTCATCTAGAATCTCTGAATCTTACTCTTAGCCTCATGAGCTTGGACGCCGTCATGGATCTGCTGCAGAAATTTGGCAGCCCTTTCCATCTTAGTCCAGAGATCATGGTGATCAATGGTGTCAAAGGTTCTGGCAGGTCGTTTCTGAAGACGCGCTGTAGGATGTATGGGGTTAAAGCGCTGGAGCAGAACATCATGACTCTTTCAGCAGCTTATCCGAGATGCCACAACTGCTTCTTCCTGTCACGCTATCTCTTATGAATTGTGACAGTGCTCTTTCCAGTTTTGAGCAATTATTTGGTGCCTACATACTGTAAAGGTGAAGACTTTGCGCTGTAGGTCCTCGGGCCTTGTCCTGTCCTTCTTATACTGATTCTGAAGAGTTTGGCTCCAGCAATCTGAGGAAGTGTTTAGTGATCCTGTAGACCTTGATTAGCTTGTTCAGGTGTGTGTGTGTGTGTTACAGGGGCTTCACTAATGATCTCAAACGATAGCATAGATAGCATACAGTGTTCATAACATGTTATATATATATATATATATATATATATATTTTTTTTTTTTAATGTTACTACTTTTTATGTTCAGAGAACATTCAACAATAATGTTTTTTTTATTATTCTTTTTTTTTTTTTTATAACGTAAAGTTTTAATATATCCAATTAATATATTAATGGTATCCAATTTTCACATGTCTGTCATTTTAAGAATCGGCCATTTTGAATTTTGTCATAAAATGCTGTAATTTACTAACGCCTTGACGTATGGTTAGGAAACTCGGTAAGCACCGTTGACACCATGCCCTGATGGTACTCAATAAGTTTGAGTTATGTTTGAGTTTGAGGTATAAAGTTATAATGAAATTTATAAAATGCTAATACTTTATTTTATGGTTTATGTTGAAAACATACTTTTTCGAATTCCCCCGAGACCGTCAGTCCGATTTTCACTAAATTTGACTAGGATCATCTTCAGACCATGCTGGCAAAATGTTATGAATTTTGTGTCGATATACGAAACGGTTCTTGTTTAGCACGTCAATGAATTTGCTGGAAATATGCATCTGAGGCTACATCTCTGCAATTTTTTGACATATTGACTCCAGACTTTGTATGTGTCATTTTCACCTCACACTGACCATGCAACATTAATTTGATAACCTATTGGTCAAAAATGATAAGCCCATAAACCATATTACTAGTGGTTGTATTTATGAATTTTCAGCCATTTTGACTAAAGTAATCTTACTGTGACCGTCGTCACTGATTTGTGATTTTCTATTTAGTACTGGGGGTGTCGCTCTTGAGCGTGTATACGGGGAACCAGGTAGGAAGTTATTTAAGGAAGTATGATTGCGTCTCTCTCTCTCTCGCCTTGGTTAGGTGTGCGGGTTATTCCAGGTCATGGTCACACTAGCGCACGGTTTGTGAGTGTTGTGGTAGCCCGCTTTGCATTAATGTGTTCATACTACATTTAATGCTGCGGTCTTTTGTGTATTAATGCTTACGATTCCTATTTTGAGGAATGTGATTACCTCATTGAATTTCGTAAAACAATAAGAAGGAATAATTTGCATGTAAATGGAGTTTTTGAGAGAGAGAGCTTTTTCCAATTGGTTGTGAAGTTATGATGGTGATTTCAATGCTAATTCAGGGCATTATATGTAGTGTGTTTTGAGGAGGTTTTTGGTGTAGGGAGATTTCATTTTATTTATGTTGGCGCTCGAGTTGCCGATTTCAGTTGTAATTATTGTGTGATGTTATGAATTACGTTTCAGGCCCAGTAGTTTGAGTGACAAGGTAAGCTTAATTGTTGGAATTATTTAATTGTTTGCCGATTTATTTGCCACTCATTTATATTTCTAAGGTATTTAAAAGGTAAATGTTCCTGGGCTTGGCAATAAAATTGTGATTTATTATTTTATTTCCAGTTATTTCTTTTCTTTTTCTGTGTTAAATGTAATGTACTGAATTGGAGTAAATGAATTGGAATTGATTATGAATAGAAAACTTTTGAATCAACTTCCCTGTTGTTCCTTGTTTTATTTATTCCATATAATATAATAGTGTCATCATTGTATGTAATATAGCTAATGATGTATTTAAAGTCAATAATTGTGGTGGTTTTAACCCCTGGCACCCGAACCCAACTTTTCTAAGGCCAGATACTGTCACAGTATTTGGCAGTATTTAATTACTCATTCCTGCAGTTGGTCTGAGGCTTGCTTATGTAGTGCTTGGCCCTCTAATTGCTGCTTGTAGCTATATTTTGCTATATTTTTATACTCTGATCCAAGCCAAATTTGTCTCTCCAAACAGTGTCTACTCTTCCATTTAAAACTTTCTTATTTAAAACTTTTACACAGTTTCGATACAATTTCTTACGGTCAGCCTCGTGAATACTTGAATCTTCCAAGTTCTCCAACATCTCCCCATTAGATCCTTTATGATCAGGTAAAAAGAAAACTTCAGGAAAAGGATCTTTATTGTTTGGAGAAACTTTTCTTCCATCGTAAGTCTCCGTTTTAAAAACTCCAACAATTTTCTTGCCAATCTTTCCAACTTTAATTTTATACCAGATGCTACCCCTTGCGAGTTATTTAAGTCAGTACCTCCCTCAGCTCACACAACTTAACCTTTTTTGAAGTACACATTACATTTTCAAACCCACATGCAATTTCATTGGATACATCCAACCTGGCTCCAAACACAGTCGGTTCTTCTAATAACCAAAATAGAGAAGACTCAGAAACCCCTCTTCTCTTTTCAAAAAGCTCCACACTCTAAAAATCCCCTCATAAAAAGGTGTCAGTCCATTCAGTGGAATTCTGTTAGAATCCATTAAAAACAAAGTAAAGTCCAAACCCAGACCTCCAGCTTGTCTTAAAATAGATCCAGCAACATTTCTCCAAACCAGATCCTCTGGACCCGTTAAAAGTCTTTGAATGAACTGTAAGCGAAAGGTTGCTCCTCTGCTGACCAGGTGTATCAGTCCTTGCCCCCCTTCCTCTCTAGGAAGATAGAATACACTCTGCGGTATCCAGTGAATTTTAGTCCAGAAAAAATCCACTATTACAGTCTGCAGTTTTGCGAGAAGTCCACTTGGCGGCTCAATTTTTTTAAAACTGCGAAACAACTTTTCCGTGCCTGACCAGTTCTCTTTGGATCACTTCATCCTTTATAAAAGGTGGAACATTCGACAACAAGATCTTTTTCGCCGGTTGAATCAAAGGCATTACCGGTGTGTACGAATCATTCAATATAATACAATACAAGCCAAACGATGCCAGAACGTCGAAGCCACCAGATTATTAATAATTGTCACATGTCCTCTAAAGGACATCTTTGGCCAAAACCATCTCCATTTTTCCAGACGGCCTTTTGTTTTTTCCAAAACCCCTTCCCAGTTTTTTTGCCACATTGAATCATCTCCAAGATAAACACCCAAATATTTAAAACCTCTTTTCTTGCACTCAAGTCCAGCTGGTAGTTTAGGAATACATCTACCTTCCCATTTTCCGCCTACACTGGCTTCACTCTTACACCAGTTTACTTTAGCTGAAGACAATTGACCAAACTCATTTAAAATAACCTGTAAAGTGTTTACTTCTTCTTGATTTTTTATCATAACCACAATATCGTCAGCATAAGCTGATAACTTAATCTTACATTCAGATTGCGGTATACTCCACCCATCAATGTTTGCCCTAATCCTTAACAGCAGAGGTTCAAAGGCTAAAGCATACAACATGCCAGAAAGTGCACACCCTTGTCTAATACCTCTTGTAATTTTAAAAGGAACACTCAACCCTCCATTAATTTTGAGTATACTCTCAATGTTTGCATACAACACCCCAATCATTTTAATAAAACCTGGGCTGAAACCAAACTCACTCAGAGTCTTCCAGAGGTACTTATGCTCAACCCGGTCAAAGGCTTTTTCCTGGTCTAAGGAAATAAGGCCAAAATCTAAACCCAATGATCCAGAGACGTCCAAAATATCTCAAATTAAATGAATGTTATCAAAGATCGATCTATTGGGAACACAGTATGTTTGGTCTATATGTATGACCCCACCAATCACTTCTCTCAACCTAAACACTAAGGCTTTAGATAAGATTTTTATATCAGAGCATAAGAGTGACACAGGTCACCAGTTCTTTATGTTTCTGAGGTCTCCTTTTTTCGGTAACAGGGTGATCACTGCTCTCCGGCAGATTGTCGGCAGTGACCCTCTGGTCAAGCTGTCATTAATCACCTCCAGAAGATCATCACCCAAAACTGCCCAGAATGATTAATAAAACTCAACAGGAATTCCATCGATCCCTGGAGCTTTCCCGCACTCCACACTCTTTAGGGTGTTATACAGCTCACCTTTCGTAAAAGGTTTTTCCAGCTCAGTGTTTGCTTCATCCGGAAATTTAGGCAAACTCACATAAAACTTACTGGCTATATACTTCACCTCTACGTGACCACTCTTATATAACTCGGAATAAAAACCTACCACTCTTTTTCTTATTTCCTTAGCCTCTATAATTTCTGTACCTGATTCAGATAACAAGGAATGCATAGTTCTATTTTGGCCATTTTTCTTTTCAAGTCCAAAAAAGAAACTGATTGGGCCATCCATCAGTGCTACACTCTGAAAACGCGAGCGTACCAGAGCACCCTGTGCTTTAACCCCCAACAAATCATCTAAAATTTTATTTTTATCTTTAAAAATTTTAACACATTTTCTGTCTCTAACAGATTCCACTAAATTAGAGATACAGTTGCTGTATCTCTATTTTTGCAATGTCCCACCATTGTTGCAAAGAATCAAAGGATGACTTCTTATCCTTAAACTGTTGCCAAAAATGGCCAAACACCTCACAAAAAAAATTATCTTGCAATAAAACCGTATTAAAATGCCAATAAGCACTTCTTGGCTTTACATTAGTGAAAAAAACATTACAACTGACTAATCCATGATCTGAGAAGCCCACAGGAGAAACTGCACATTGTTTAATAATATTAAAATGATGTTTAAAACAATAGCACCTGTCAAGTCTAGCCATTGTCACATAAAGTTCCCTCACTTGTGTCCATGTGTACTGCCTCTGTGTTTTATTTAGAACCCTCCAAATGTCATACAATTCACATTATTTCAGAATTTGTTTTAAGACACACTGCGAAGGCATATGTGGTTCTTTGTGATTTCTATCAATTTTATCGTCTTCTGTACAATTAAAATCACCCCCTAGAAATAAAAATTCTTCAGATTTACAACTCTTTACAATATCTCTAACTTTGTTTAAAAGCAACACTCTTTCACTTCCCAATACTGGGGCATACAAATTTATAAATACAACAGAAAAATGTTCAAACTCAAGCCGAAATTTCAGCAACTGTCCCCCGACTACTTGCTCTACTTCACATGAGACTGGATTTATATTTTTTCTTAGTAAAATTGCTACACCTCCACTAGTGGTAGTCTTATGGCTCACTATCACCTTTCCTTCCCATTCCATCATCCATTCATTTTCATTTTTTTATCACTACATGTGTTTCTTGAAGAAACATAACATCAATCTTTTTTTGTCTTATCAACTCATAAAGTATTGCTGTTTTTCTGAAATCTCTTGCACCATTCATGTTCAGGCTGCCCAGTCTTAAATTACTCATAAATAAATGAGAAAAAAAAGAAAATGTGCAAAACAAAAACAAGAAATTGACAAAGAAAAAAGAAAAATTAAAACACTTCCTTTTCATCATTTAATCTTTTGGATCTCACCTTTTGAACAAGTTTCTTTAACCTGTATACTTCCTGTTATGTGAGACCCCCTAAACCAATTTATTTATTGACATTTTTGCAGCCTCTATGAACATTTCAGTATCAGGAAAAAAAACTCTTGTACTTGAACACCCTTCATGCCTTTTGTGTTCTGCAAAAATATTTAATTTTTTCAAGGGTGTAAGCACTCCTCCCAGATCTTCTTTGAGAGACTCAGTCAACTGAACTTACGGATTCACACTCACTTCCTGTCACAGAATCATCCGAGTTATTGTGTTCAATGTCAGACATGGTTTCTTGAACCATCTTTTCTTTTATCTGATCTTCTTGAACCTGCTCTTTCCTAGCTTTTTTTGAGACTTCTACATTCACATAAGGGCTAGCAGCATCATTTGCTTTTTCAATTTCCCATTCTACTTCTTCCTCATTAGTTACATTTACAGTTTCTTTTTGATTAGTTTGTTCACCATTCTCAAGCACTTCCCCTCCTTTTTCCTGATTCCCATTCTCCACATTATCTTTCGGTCCCTCACCTCCAATATCATTCCTTAGGCCTACTGCATCGTGTTCCACATTTTCAGGACACTCACGAGCAAGATGTCTTCCTAAAACACTTCATTGTCTCCAATGTAACGTAAATCACATAGTCAAAATCATCAATTCTAAACTTTAATGTGCACTCTCATTGTTCAGAATCATATACACCTGCCGCCGGAAAGAAACAACATGCTTCAACGTGCCGATTTGCAATTTAAGGTGATTTTTTTTAAACTGCGAAACAACTTTTCCGTGCCTGACCAGTTCTCTTTGGATCACTTCATCCTTTATAAAAGGTGGAACATTCGACAACAAGATCTTTTTCGCCGGTTGAATCAAAGGCATTACCGGTGTGTACGAATCATTCAACACAATTCCACTAGCGACTATCTCGTTAACCTTGTTCACTTCATCTAGGAACAAAACAA
Source organism: Carassius carassius (assembly GCF_963082965.1). Lineage (NCBI taxonomy): Eukaryota > Metazoa > Chordata > Actinopteri > Cypriniformes > Cyprinidae > Carassius > Carassius carassius. The sequence continues at coordinate 48,730,968 of NC_081756.1, forward strand.
TGCACTGTTCATCCTAGATGCCGACAAGATACTCTTATATCCCACAACTTGAGCAACTGCTATGATGCAGTCCTCTATAGAGCAGCGCTCCGTGGAGATGACTTTAATACCATTCCGTCGCGTTAGCTTATCAAGCTGTACGCTCTCCGCTGCTGCCATCTCCGACAGCACACGCTGAACACTCTCCCTAGCTCCAAGCAAAACCTCCACAAATACATCAAAAACTTTGCCAAAGAAAAGAAGAAAAGATAGAAAACACACACAGCCCGCAGGCCAGCGCTCTCGCACTTCACACTCGTTCAACTCAGATGCTCACGCATACGCACAGAGAGAGAGAGAGAGAGAGAGAGAGAGACCCCACCATGTGAAACTCAGTCCAGCCATAATGGGCAATAATGAAATATGACTCTTAATCATCAATTACCATGGATACATTTAAAATGTAATTTAATAAATAAATAAGTGGAGATGAAATGTATGTATTATGATAACTTCAAATAAAGCAATATATACCATATAGTGTTCCTGTGGCTCAAGTGGTAGAGCATTGTCTTACCAGCGCAAGGTTGTGGGTTTGATTCCCACAGAACACATAAAAAGGTAAAAACTGTTAGCTTGAATGCTCTGTAAGTCACTTTGGATGAAAGTGTCTGCTAAATGCACAAGTTTAAGTTCAAGTTAAGCAAATCTCAACTGCTTAATTGTCTGTAAATGTCACTATATTATTATATAGCTGCTTTGAAAAATTGTGTATTGTGAAAAGCACTATACAATTTGAACATTTGATTGATTGGACTTGATTGATTTAATTTGACATGCGGACGAATGGCGCACACAGAGACGCGCTGTTTAGATCGGGTTCGTTTAAAGAGCTGCTAACGACTCATTTACTCACACAATGCTCTCTCTGTAAATGTCAGCATGTGTCTAAAGAAATGAGTCAATTGATGCGATTCATTCAATCTGTGAATCTACTGATGTTCTTCCCTGTACTTACTGACTTTCACTTGGCTTTTTGGTATTGTTCTAAAACTGTTCTGTAGTGTTTCTTACTTCAGGATCTTTGCTCTGTTGTCTTTATTTGTCCTGTCGTTTGTAATTAGTTTCTTACGTCCCTTATTTGAGGTGCTGAGATGTCAGCGTTAAACTCTGCTGCACTGTGGCAGCTTGTTAAACCAGTAATACAAATATCACACGGTTCATTTTTAATTATTGTCATTTCTAATAAGTCCTGCAGTCCTCGGGGGACTGAACTTGCATATTCGGCCCATTTCAGCTGGATTGTGTGCGTAATCAGAGAGCAGCTGATGATATTTTGATTAGTTTAGCTGATTATTCTCTGATTAATAATTTGGGAAAATGGATTGATGTGTACTAGTGCAGTTAATTGGGCCGAGAGTGGCCTTCTGTCACACACACTCACTCACACACACATTGAATAAGCAGTTTTTGGCATTTGCTGTAATACATTCACAGGTGCTGAATCGTTGAATAACACTCAGATATAAAGCCAGAGCTTAGTTTTTTTTTTTTTTTTGGTAATCTTCTCTTCTGCTCACCAGGGCTGCCTTGATTTATCCACAATTCGGTAAAACAGTAATATTGTGAAATATTATTACAGTTTAAAATAAATGTTTTCTATGTCGTTGCTATATTAAAATGTAATTTATTGCTGTGATTTTCAGCATCATTTCTGAAAATGTGTCTTCAGTGTCACATGATCTTCAGAAATCATTCTAATATACTGATTTGCTGCTTAAGAAACATGATTTATTCTTGCAGAAATCCTGTACATACAGCTCTGCAACACTGAGTTAAACACGTTTTCCATTTCAAAGCTTTGTTTTATAGTCAACAGACACTCATCGTGTCCAGATCGCTGCTTTACAGAGTCCAACATCAGCGTCTCTCAATATAAACACCAGTTTCTCTGCCAGTTTCCACGTCTGCCCTTGGGAAGCGCAGATGCATGATATTTCATGATATTTCTGCTCTCGGCAAGTCAAAGGACTGATGCATTGAACTCCCACTGCCTCCTCGTCACACAGGCAGAGCAGAAATAATGTCGGCGCTGAGCCCCGCGGGTGTCTGGCTTCAGCTGCAGCTCCGGCGCACACAAAACACTGGAAACTTTTCTATACATGCAGAGAAAGAGTGAGATGTAAAAGTGCCTATATATAGAGCATGCTGTTTTCCAGTGCACCTGCACTTCAAACGCGTCCTATCCCATTCGACTGAGCACGGGCCCTTCAGAAATGCACGCTCGCTGCTGAACTTTGATGGTTTCCGCACTGCCACGAGCACTGAACGTGGGATTGTTTGATGTCTGTGTCTCTTCCAGGTCGTACCATCATCCTGTCGACGCATCACATGGATGAAGCGGATATTCTTGGTGATCGTATTGCCATCATCTCGCACGGCCGCGTCTGCTGCTGCGGCTCCTCGCTCTTCCTCAAGAAGACGTACGGTAGAGGCTATTACCTGACGCTCGCGCGGGCCAATCAGGATCGAGTCATGGCACAACGAGCCCCATTGATTAAAGAGGTAAACTGGCCCTGACAACACTCAAAAATCAGTCAACTGTTGTTCGGGTAAATTTTTTGTTCAAGTGCAGGCCTTCTTCACACACACAAACAATAAAATAGACAAACACACAACTAGAAAATTACACACAAAAAAACAAATCCTTACTAAATAAATTCATTCTTGAGTTACATGGCTTTCTTCTGCCCCCCCAATGTACACCTGCAACTGGTCCAAATAAAAATCATAATATTCCTTTAATTTCCAATGATATCCCTTGTTTTTATCATGTATATACTATTATATTATTTATTAACACTTTGAATTATTTCGTTTTTATTTTTACATTTTCAGATCTCATTTTGTTTAAGTTTAAGTAATATTATCATGTGATTTTTGTTATTAAACTTATTTAATTTCTGATTTTCATTTATTTTTATTTCATTTAGGTTTTTTATCAGATATTTATAATTGAATTTATTTTAGCTTTACTTCAATTAACTTTTTTTTTGAAATTTTAATTAACAATTACAACACTGATCAAATTTATAACAGAGTTGCCCGAATGTTTGCACTTTTTATCAACTTGACCTATTTTTGGTACATTGTAATAAAAAACATACATATGAAAAAGAAAAAGAAAAGAAATGAAGATATGATTCAATACAACTTTTTGGGCCCTGATTTGGGCATATCTGATTTACCATATTAAGAAATTACAAGATATGCACATTTTTTTTTAACTGTTCCTAGAGTGTTTTACCTTCTTAAATGTCGAAAACAGCTAAACAAGACTCTCAGGTAAAACTAGTTGAAATAGTTGACTAGTTATGCCCCATCCCTGCTAGCGACCATGTGGTTAAAGTCTTTGACTTGTCTTTGTGTGTGTGTGGCAGTGTGATAAGTCCAGTGTGGATGAGGGCATCGGCAGTGACAGCATCAGCAGTCTGGATCCACCAGGTTCACAGCTCACTCGCTCTCTAATCAACACACACAAACAGTATCATCATGCAACTGTATAACTGTGTTCTTCTGTCCCTCCTGGTCAGACGTGGCAGATCTGAGTCGACTGGTGCGGCGGCACATGCCAGAAGCTGAGTTTCTAGAGGTCATAGGTCAGGAGCTGGTGTATGTGCTGCCATATACAGGTGTCACAAACGGCAGCTTCGCTTCCCTCTTTAAAGAGCTGGATCTGGAGAAGAGTGCTCTGGGCGTCACCAGCTATGGGATATCAGACACCAGTCTGGAGGAGGTACACTTTACACCAGTGCATCGGTTTGCATTTCACATCTGACTTTGATGAGCAAATGCAGCGCTGCAGATAGTTAGCTACAGATCAATGCATCGCACAGACTACTGATATGTGATGATCAAAACTCATTAAAGGTCTTATTCAATTGTGCATAACATAATAATTACCATAAATGAGACAAGCCTCCAGCTTCCCATCCTTCTATTTTACTGGAAACACGTCAATTACAAGGCATTTTCAGTTCACATCATCGAAAAGCTGATGCCAAACAGAGCAGCAAACCAGTATTTATTTAGGAATTTAAATACATGTCCCAGTTTTAATTTTCAGTGCCACGGACGCAGAAAATAAGTTTCATATATATAAAATTTCATGTTTTCAAAAAATCATTGTGCTGTGAAATAGTGAAATATGATTACAATTTAAAATCAGTTTTCTATCTGAAAATATTGTAAAATGTAATTGGTTTCTGTGATCAAAGCTGTATTTTAAGCATCATTACTCCAGTTTTCAGTGTCACGTGATCCTTCAGAAATCTTCTAATATGCTGATGTGCTGCTTAAGAAGCATTTCTGATTTGATTGATTGATTGATTGATTTGTGGAAATACAATACAATAGAACAGCATTTATTCAAAAAAGGAATTCGTGTGTAACATTATCATTTATTTACAGGCACGTTTAATAACTGCAACTTCTGTAACACAATTTCCTGGTGTTTAATTCCACAGATTTTTCTGAAGGTGGCTAAAGACACGGGTGTGGACGTGGAATCCCACGGTAACCTCATATATATATATATATATATATATATACATCTCCAAAGTTTATATAAGATGCTTGAAAATCCATATGACAAGTTATTGATATGTAATGTCATTTATACATCATTTTTTCAGGTTTTACCAGTTATATTTAGGTCATTTTAGGGTTCCTCTCTTTAACTGTCCTGCATCTATGTGAATGCTGCTGGACTACATGGTGACAGTTTCATAAAACAACTGCACTGAAATGTACCACTCAAGCTCTTTTCATTTTGAGGGATCTTGTTAAATCTAAACCTGGACCGAACCTTTAGAAGGATATCCGGTTTATTTAAAGGGCCTTACGATTTGTCTCTGATAAGAACAGGTGACTCGAATAAGAGCTGAGATGAAGTGCTGCAATTATACTCTCCTGTCTCACCTCAGAGTGTGTGTGGTTGTGTGTATATGTGTGTTACTGCTCATGCAGATAAGAACCGGCCAGATGACTGAGCTGAAAGTATCACACTCCTCCAGAATAACCACTGCTGTGTGTGTGTGTGTGTGTTAATGTGTCACAGATAAGAAAGAATCTCTTAAACAAAAGCACAGAAGCAGCTCAAGGATATCAGGAATACAGAACATCAGCTCAGCACTGGAAGGCAAAGATGCAAACGCTGTGAAAAATGGTGCGCTCAAACATAAACTGACACATATATCTACTACACCTTTATATGTGTATGGAAATACACATACTCTTCCATTCTTTTACAAACCGATCTTTTGAAAAATTCAACTGATACTGAGAAAATAATGGCTTCGTATCACATCACTGCTCTGTATTTTTCCTCCTTGTTTTGAAACAGATGCAAAGGTTAGATTCACTAGTCGTGTGGAGGGTAAGTCAACGTTTCCATCACTAAACATGTAATATTGAGGTGGCTGTGAAAGTGAGTTATCTGTAACTAACGTTGAACTGTTTAGTACTCTAGTTTCAGGCTAATGCCGGTGTTACAGTATTTCACAACAGTAAAACTGTAATGTATGGAAGTAAATAATGTGCCACTGCCATCTTTGATTTGAGGCCAATGCAGCATGGAAGAGAGCACATGAATGTCGAGACAACTTTTCAGAAAATTAACTGCTTTTAACTTGCAAAACACATGATTCAAGACTGTAAGATGTGAAATAACACCCAAAAACTTTAGTTTGGCGCACATGTACACGGACCAGCAATTGAAAATAGCGCATATGGAATATATGTCAATTCATAGTTAAGGTAACTGTAACTGATTCATTTGTAAGAGCAGGGGGACTTTAAAAGTAAAGGAGCTGAGGTATATGAAGTAGCTGAGGCTGGTGTAACGGTTAATGGAGCTGTAATAGACAGTTTTTTATGTTACAGACACCAAGCGGCCCATGTGTGCGAATGGCAAAGGGTCGTACATCATCACGGGTTGGTCACTGATCAAACAGCAGTTTTTAGCTCTTTTTATCAAACGTTTCCATCATGCCCGCAGAAGCCGGAGGGGAATCATCGCTCAGGTAAAACCAGCAGACACATAAAATACCCCGTATAAACCCTCTTGCACTCGTTTTTCTCCTTCAAGTAAATCTCTCTCTCTCTCTCTCTATTTAATATTCTGTAGCTGTGTGACTTTAATATGTTTAGGCAGGTCTGAGCTGCAGTGTGAATCCAAGCAAAACTGTTTAGCACCAAATACTGTACACTGGCCCATCAAAAACAAAAACGCTTGTCTGCGAGATCATGAATATGTTCTTTAGCAAAGCAAGAGCTCAGTGTGTTGAAGCTCAGGAACTGAACGATATGTGACCCTGGACCACAGAATGAGTCTTAAGGGACAATTTTTTGAAATTGAAATATCATGAATAAATAAGCTTTCCATTGATGTTAGGATCGGACAATATTTGTCTGAGATACAACCATTTGAAAATCTGGAATCTGAGGGTGTCAAAAAATATAAATACTGAGAAAATGACCTTTAAAGTTGTCCAAATTCATTCTTAACAATAACAATAATAATCCAAAATTACATTTTGGTATATTTACCGTAAGAAATACACAAAATATATTCGTGGAACATGATCTTTACTTTATATCCTCATGATTTTTGGCATAAAAGAAACATTGATCATTTTGACCCATACAATGTTTTTTGGGGCTATTGCTAAAAATATACCCCAGCGACTCAAGACTTCCTACAATGCTTGCATTTATTAAATTTATTCATTTAGCAGACGCTTTTATCCAAAGCGACTTACAGCGCATTCAGGCTATCAATTTTCACATATCCTGTGTTCCCCGGGAATCGAACCCCCAACCTTGCGCTTGATAACGCAATGCTCTACCAATTGAGCAACTTATATACTGTCAAGAATGAATAAGTGTGTACAAGTGATTGCATGGACACCTACATTTTGCTTTTTGTGATTTGTCCCAAAAACTGAATATAATTTTCCAGCTGTAAATGTATATCTGTTACTGCAGGGTTTATGAAGGCCATATGTACAGTATTAAAAATGGCAAGCCATGTAATGTTTTTAGCTCTTGGTCAAATAGCCACCATCATTGTACATATCTTTCATTTTATCATATTGGCTGATGCTCGTCGGGGAAAGATGTTCCTTTGTTTTCTCCTTCATTATTCCCGATGCGTTCTCCGTCTCCGGCACATTTACATTTTCCTCAGTGTAAACAGAGAGTGTTTGAATAGGGTGTTTGAATTAATTGGACAATCACGGAGTGTAATTAATGAGCTGGAGTGAAGCCATGTCGTCGACTCCTATGCAGCATGTCTCGCTCTCGCAGGTTTTGTGTGCACTGGTTTCACTCCGTCTGTCAGCGGAGGGATGGAATGAAAGGAGAACATTTGGAGAGATAGCAGAACGGAAGAATAGAGAGAAATTAATTATGCTGGGAATGAAGGGTGACAGTGCCAGTATTTGAAAGTGTTCAATCAAGCCCTTTTATACTTTAACTAAGCCAACACAAGCACATGAAACTCATCTGCCAGAGGGGGGGGGGGGGGTGCATTAAAAACTCGAGCCACATGGTGTTTCAGCACAAACCTGCATCTGGTTCACTAAGCGCCCTCAGTCCATTTGCTTAAATTGGACTTTGCCCAAAGATTCAATAACTTCATCGAAATGAATTTTACTTTTAAATTTATTAGATTAGAATCTGTTAGATTATGATTGATAGACTCCCATAAATGCAGATGTATTGTGTGTGTGTGTGTGTGTGTGTGTGTGTGTGTGTGTGTGTACCAGGTTGTGATGCCGGCGTTCTTCGTGTGTCTGGCTCTCATCTTCTCTCTGATTGTTCCTCCGTTTGTTGAATATCCCAATCTGGAGCTTCAGCCCTGGATGTATGGAGCTCCACAGAATACCTTCTATAGGTACATGATTAAATGTAGCACAATATGTTTGATTGATTGTTTGATTGATTGATTGATTGACTGATGCATTAAATTGATCAGAATGACAGTAAAGACATTTGTGTAACAAAAGTTTTCTATTTTAAATAAATGCTATTCTTTTAGACATTCTATTCATCTCTCAATCCTGAAAAATAAAGTGTATCACGGTTTTCACAGAACAATATGAAGAAGCACAACCGTTTTCAACATTGATAATAATCAGAATTGTTTCTTAAAGGGTTAGTTCACCCGAGAATGAACATTTGTCATCTTCTACTCGCCCTCGTAGCATCCTAGGTGTATGTGACTTTCTTCTTTACTGAATAATCCAATCAAAGTTATATTAAAAATTGCCCTTGCTCTCCCAAGCCTTTCAATGGGGGTAAGCGGGTGTTTGTTGTCAACAGTTCAGAAGATGTGAAATAAAGTGCGCGCATCTGTAATAAAATGTCCCTCTCACAGCTCCGGGGGGTGAATAAAAGCCCCCGTAGTGAATCCATGAGTTTTTGTAAGATAAATATCCAGATTTCAAATGTAACAAACACTTTTTTTTCTGTGACTGTGAGGAACCAGAAGACGTGAAGGCGGAAGATGGAAGACGTATGCGGCGCGTGTGCATGCCTCTAGGAAATGTAGGAGGAAAGGAAACAAAGTTTCCTTCCTTTAGCAAAGGAAAACCAGACTCATCTTGGCTTATTTCAAAATCCTCCGACGTTCTTCTTTACAAATCCACGTTTTGTGCTTCTTATTCGTGACCAGTGTTTTGTTTTGTTCTCTCTCTGCACTCGTCACTAACCACGCAGTGCTGACGAACTACAGTACAACATCCGCCTGCACATCTTCTGGTATCCCACGGTCAGCAGAATTGAGAAAAAAAGTGTTTAATACGTTTACAATCTGGATATTTATCTTACAAAAACGCATGGATTTGCTACAGGGGGCTTTTATTCAACCCCCGGAGCTGTGAGAGGGACATTTTATTATAGATGCGCGCACTTTATTTCACATCTTCTGAACTGTTGACAACAAACACCCGCTTACCCCCATTGAAAGGCTTGGAAGAGCAAGGGCAATTTTTAATATAACTTTGATTGGATTATTCAGTAAATAAGAGTCACATACACCTAGGATGCTTCGAGGGCGAGTAGAAAATGACAAATGTTCATTCTCGGGTGAACTAACCCTTTAAGCAGTAAATCATCATATTAGAATGATTTCTGAAGATCATGTGACACTGAAGACTGGAGGAATGATGCTGAAAATGAATTTTTGATCACAGAAATAAATTACATTTCACTATATATTAACATAGAAAAGTTATTTTAAATTATAAATCTTTACTGTATTTTACTCACAGTTTTGAACATAGACTTTGTAGTGCACGTTCCAAACTTAAATTTTTATACTTCATGAATGAAAATATTTTGTAACATGATATTGATGCACCATTTACATGGTAATGCAATGTCTGATTTTAAAATGGGTTTTAAAGGATGAATTTTGAGATTTTACGTTTTCAGTTGATAAATAATTTCTGATGATTTCTAAAATGTGATAGAGAAAAAGGCAACAAATAACGTTTTTTTTAAACAAAGGTTTAAACTCCTGTTATAATTTAGATTTTTGAGGGTGCACTCTTGTCATAAATTAATCAATTACCTTTCCTACATAATTTTTAACAAAAAACATTGGTAAAATATATATTTGGGAGTCTTATAGTGAAGTAATTGTAGGCGTCCCGTATTCAAGACGGGGTGACAATTAAAGGGATAGATGTTCAAATAAATGCAGCCTTATTGATCAGAAGAGATATCATTCAAAAACATAAAAAAATAAACGTTTGCACAGTAGTTTACATATAGAGTTAAGTATAATAAGACACACTCATTTCCTTGGTCAAAAACAAATCTTGTGTGTGTGTTGTAGTTTCGATGATCCTGCTGTAGATCAGGTGGAGAGAGTGACCAATGCTCTGCTCAGTTCACCAGGATTTGGGACGCGCTGCATGAGCACCAACCCCATACCGTGAGCATCGCACACACACACTTACCATGGTCATCAAACACACCCCCCCCCCCACACACACAGGTGTAGCAGCTGACCATGTGTTTCCTGTTCCTCCTTCAGTAAGTTGCCGTGTAACCCAGAGGGAGGCACTGATTGGTTCACTCCGGCGGTGACTCCGTCCATCAGTGAGATCTTTGAGAAGGGAAACTGGAGCATGGAGAACCCGTCGCCAGACTGCCAGTGTGGCACACCGCAGCGCAGCATCATGCTCCCCGACTGCCCGCTCGGAGCCGGCGGTTTACCACCACCACAGGTCAGTCACACACACTATCACACACTGGTGACTGGCCAGTGGCCGAAGGCACGTTCAGCCGCCTGTACATTGCTGATGTAGCTTTATGCCAATAGCTTCTGCTTGATTTTTGGGCAACTGCATTTGTGTTGCTTTGAATTTTCAGTTTTGGGTGAACCAATAACACATAGATTCATTTGAGCTAATGCATTAAAATCCTCTTGTTTTAGTGCAGGTCAATTTGACCCACACTCAATTTCCAAACTGCTTAAAATACTGGTTAATCTGTTTATTTCTTCATCAAATTTGCTAAATATTTCTAATTTAGGGGCATGAATGTGCATGCAAAGTTTCGAAACATAGATGCTTTTTGGAAAGACTGTACAAATCTCAAATTGATCCTCCTTTGCAATCTGTAAAAAAAATGATCAATTTGAAAAAGCAGAATACCTTTATTGTAGCTTGTCAAATACTAAAATGTAAAAATGTTTACTTGAAATTGAAGAATCGTCTTCAGAATCATCTCGGGGAAATTCACACACATACAGTACTCACTACATATGATATGGGTGGATTGTCAGAGAGAAACGGTTTGTCCAACTTCTCTGAACAGAAACTAATGAGCCATAAATAAACGATCAACAATTTCACAGCAGAAGAAACATTATTCATCCAGGTGAAAACGGGTCTTGAGACACATACATTCATTATCATATGTATTATTTTGTCTGTAGCATCTCTTGAATCTGGCTGACTGAAGTTCTGTGTGTCGGTGTGTCAGCAGAAATGCAAATCACTCGCTGAGTTTCAACTTTGACTCTCCTCTGATTCTCTCTCGGTAGACAAGCTTTATCTGAGGATATACTACCAAAAACACACACACACACACATACTCAGGTGACCCAGTTTGCAAATATTTGCTCAAGTACTGGTTTTAGTAAACTATGGAAAGGGTCCTACACACCCAGACACAGAGAGAGAGAGAGAGAGAGAGAGAGATGTTCTGTCTTGAAACATAATCATGGCTGTTTTGGGATGATGGAGGCTGGATGAATCTTATCCACAGCCTCAGGGTTTCAGATACATAAAGTGCTGTTTTAATTAGACCAGCAGCAAACAAACACACACACACACACATATGAAAACCCTGAAGGGTTACATGTGGGAAAACAAATTCTCAACTCTATTTCTGCTTTTTTTTCCTTTTTTTCTGCTTTGTGTAACAACACCTTTTTCTCTTTTTCTGTTTTATTTCATGTAATCAAGGTGTTTCGGAGGTCAACATTATATTCATAAAATTATATTCAGCTGACAAATAACTGTCAACTTCAGCCACTGGGGGACTGGGGGCTGTAACAGAAAAAAGTACCAAATCATTCATGTCTAGTATTCTAGACTAAGTAGAAATTCTAGTTCATTTATTTATTTTGCCTTTGTATAGTTGACATAACAGCTTTTCAGAATAATAATAATAATAATAAATAATAATAATAACAATTTTCCAACTGGTTAGACATTTCATAATAAGAACTGTATAAACAATATTTAGAAAATAGTAAAATGCTATTTAGACTGCATAGTCAGGTCATATATATGCACTCACCTAAAGGATTATTAGGAACACCACACTAATACTGTGTTTGACTCCCTTTCGCCTTCAGAACTGCCTTAATTCTACGTGGCATTGATTCAACAAGGTGCTGAAAGCTTTCTTTAGAAATGTTGGCCCATATTGATAGGATAGCATCTTGCAGTTGATGGAGATTTGTGGGATGCACATCCAGGGCACGAAGCTCCCGTTACACCACATCCCAAAGATGCTCTATTGGGTTGAGATCTGGTGACTTTGGGGCTATTTTAGTACAGTGAACTCATTGTCATGTTCAAGGAACCAATTTGAAATGATTCGAGCTTTGTGACATGGTGCATTATCCTGCTGGAAGTAGCCATCAGAGGATGGGTACATGGTGGTCATAAAGGGATGGACATGGTCAGAAACAATGCTCAGGTAGGCCGTGGCATTTAAACAATTTCCTATTTGTAGTGGAGATGAGTTGTACCCAGTGGGGTCTTCTGCTGTTGTAGCCCATCCGCCTCAAGGTTGTGCGTGTTGTGGCTTCACAAATGCTTTGCTGCATACCTCGGTTGTAACGAGTGGTTATTTCAGTCAAAGTTGCTCTTCTATCAGCTTGAATCAGTCGGCCCATTCTCCTCTGACCTCTAGCATCAACAAGGCATTTTCGCCGACAGGACTTCTGCATACTGGAGGTTTTTCCCTTTTCACACCATTCTTTGTAAACCCTAGAAATGGTTGTGCGTGAAAATCCCAGTAATTGAGCAGATTGTGAAATACTCAGACCGGCCCGTCTGGCACCAACAACCATGCCACGCTCAAAATTGCTTAAATCACCTTTCTTTCCCATTCTGACATTCAGTTTGACATTCTTTTCAAACACCTTCTACATCTATTGTGTCGCATTAAGCGCTTACGGGGCAGTTTATGTAGCTGTAAACTGTGTTTCACTGCAAACCGCTCCGTGAAAGAGTTTTGATTGATTATTTTCTCGCTGTAACGCTAACACGAGCACATGTGCTTTCTTTGATCGGCCATCAGACTCATTCTTCATCCGCTCTCTTTATATCCGTGTACCTGATAAGTGAAAGAGAGGAGGCAGACGCTCCGCACAGGTTTTTAATGAATCGCCCGTTTCCATGGCGATGCCAGGTCAGTGATGTCGCTAGGTGTTCGTTAAGCGTCCGTGAGTTTGTGTTTAACTGCAAGGCTGTGACAAAATAATCAATCCGCAGGCTTTTTTTGTTGATATGAAATGTACAACAAAGCCCTTTTTTATTTATTTTTCCTCATGTAACTTCACTTTTATCTCACAACTGCGTCTGTCATCCTCCACAAAGGCGAAGCCACAAGGAATCTGAAATGTAGACTGATTTATTTATTTTTTCCAGCGGCTCAGTTGAGAATTATTCCTTTACACAGAAATCTATTGGAGTTTTTTTTTGCAGTATACGCATACATGACTATGGGTTCTGCATATTAAGCTAAATAAACAACCCCTCCACATCATAATAGCCGTTTATAGTGTGTAATGTGAATGCAATTTGCTCATTTCTGACTCTTTCATGCATGCATTTGCAGACATTATCATATCCGCATTGCTACGGTACTCCAGCTTCTGTCCAATATTTGGCTGCAAGATTTGTTGGCAAAGCTCCTGTTTAATTTTGCAGAGAGGAGAGCAGGAGATGACAGATGATGAAGATTTGATGTGATATCTAGCAGGCTGCAGTCATTTGCGAGGGCTGAGAAATAGACTTAATCGGAGGGGAAAAAGACCCTGTGAAACAGTTTGATGAACAACTGTTTTCAAACATGTTTTCTTTTGAAACTCGAGACAGTGAGCTTCCAGGTTGTTGATGTCTATTATATGCTTAGTTGAAGCCAACTTATTTTTAAAATAATCCTGTTCAACAGCAGAATTCCTGGTGAAAAACTACATTACCCATGATTATGTAAACAATCTCCACCAATCAGAGAATAGAAACACTTTAGCCCCACCCATTCCTATGAAGCACTTTGATTAACGTATCACAATCTCTCTGCACTCTTAAACTACTTAAATATCTGTACGCATCTGCATATTTAAAATAAATACATTCTGTATACACAATCAACGTCTTAAGTCAGCTGGTTAGTAGTTGTCCTTTTTTATTGTCATTTATTATGCTTCATGGGATTGTAGTTCTTTCGCTTCATTACAGTCTAAGTTCAGACTTCTTTCTTGATTTCTTCCTTTCTTTCTTATTTATTTAAGTCTGATTTTCTTTCTTTCTTTCTTTCTTTCTTTCTGAATTTCAAATACATTGCTTCAAATTCAAGTTTGCAGTGTTGTGATTCACCTCATGGATGGTTAGTTTGGTTCCTGGCTTATAACTCTATAACAAAGTCTTTTTAAAATCCCAATGGGGACAAATGCTAATGTGAGAAACACTTCCAGAACCAGTTACTGAAGAACTGAGGTTATTTGTGCTTTATTATAGATATAAACAGTTCCTGTCTTCAAGTGTGATTGGTTGAATGATGTTTCTCAGAGTGCTGACATCACTGGGATGTTTAACTGACATGTAATTATAATATATAACATTTAAAATATTAAATGCACAGAATTCTAACTTTATTTTGTCATTAGATGCAAAGCGTGATGTTTGTCTTCTGATGGAGCTATTTTTGTTAGCAAGAAAAGGAATAAACTGGGCAATTTTGGTTTGATAGATGTGGACTAAAAGCCACAAAATCCCTGCTTTGATTTCAAGGAAAAAGCATTATTGAAGTGGTTCTGTTCCTGCTCTGTGAATCAGCGTCAAATAGATGTTCATTATAGAAATCACAAGCCTCCAACAGTGTAACCCTTGTGTGTGTGTGTGTGTGTGTGTGTCATAGTGCTTTCATTTAGGCCGGTTTCTGTGGAACAGTCTGTGTCATTAGTTTCACACTGATCTCACCAAAGAAATACACAGAATTTTCTTTTTTTTTGTAATTTTCAGTTTTCATTTTCAGTTTCTCCACCTCGTTTTTATGTTTTTTTATATAAATTACAGAAAATGTTTTTTTTTTTTTTTTTTTTTTTTTTACAATAACAACATGTATTCAGTTAAATATTCAGTAAAAATGTATGTTATTTATTATGGTTTATTATTATTTATTATGGTACTACTACATTTCATGAAGTGTGTGTGTGTGTGTGTGTGTATATATATATATATATATATATATATATATATATATATATATACATTTTAGTATAATTATTAGTAATCTGTTTTGGATTTAATTAGCCGTTTTTTTATTCAGTTTTTTTTTTTTAAGTACATCAACAAAATGAAAGGAATGCATGAATAAATCAAATATGTAAATTCTTGCATCTATTTTATTTTGTTACATCAAGTAATGGAAATGAATTATGTGTGTGTGTTTGTGACAGAGAGAGAGAGAGAGAGTTTGTCATGGTTTTGTCTGGTGTGTGTTTTCTTCTGTAGAGAACTCAGAACACCACAGACACCCTGCAGAACCTCACGGCCCGAAACATGACCGACTTCCTGCTCAAGAACTACCAGAAATCAGGAAAGATACGGTAACAACACACACTCATGCCACAGGATGTGCAGAATGAAATGAGATCGAGGCAGCACAATTCCCAACGTGTGTGTGTGTGTGTGCAGGTACGGCGGGATCTCGGTGGGTGGCGTGAACTCGCAGGTCAAACTCAATGAATCTGACATCACCGCAGTGATCGATGACTTCAGATCAATGCTCAACATCTCGCAGGTGAGAGCGACGGGCTTCAGACATCACTGCCCTCCAAAATGAGTCAAGAATCATTTCTGACTGATCTCAGAGACACCCAATGGTTTGAGATTGCAGTTTACAAATCACATATTTACGTTTATTATGCTAAGCATTTTAGGTTGGTCTTGGAATCATATTCAAGTGCATGAAATATAAATTCAGAAGTGAAGCTTCAGAATATTGGTGTTGTTTCTTTTTTATACCACTCTCAGTTATGACCAAATTATCACAGTTTTATTACAGATATCATAACAATGTGCGTTTGTTTATTACGGACAGCTTTTTAATCCATGTTAATTTTCATGAACAAGTAGCAAAAACCATTTGCTTGTTTCAATAATTCGTTTGATTTGCATGTGGGGAATCTGCATTTGAATATGCACGAGCAGCTTGAGCACGTGTCGTGATGTGAAGTGTGTGTTGTTTACTGTTTTTTAATGCCGTGTGAAGCTTCCCAGGCCTTCGAAAGCTTTTAAATGATGTTAAAATTCCCAGCAGCTCTCCGCTTAGCATACACTTATCAGATATGGAGATCATTTTTTTCCCACAGTGCAATTCTACTGAATTTTTTAATACTTAGAAATGAATATCTGCTGCTCTTCTGAAGTTCAGATAACTTTATTCCCATTAATATATTCCCTCTGATACTGTGGTCTTTTGAAGATAGAGAGAAAAAACGGATCTGCAAACGTCTGTACGCTACAGAATCAACTCTGATTAACAGAACAGAATTGCTTTCTGGAATTAATCCTCTATAAGCAACATGATTTAGCTCATAAACAACTTCATGTATAACCTAAACACGATTTACATTTACAGTTAACAAATATACATAATGCTTTTCACATCTGTCAGGTGTAATGTGTGTTCTGTCATGATTGTGCTGAAATGCTCTTTGAAAGAAATTCATACTTTTATTGAGCAAGGATGCATTAAATTGATCAAAAGTAACAGTAAAGATATTTACCGTGGTACACAGGATTTCTATTGCAAATAATTGCTGTATTTTTGAAAATGTTATTCATCTGCGAATCCTGAAAAATAAAATGTATCGCACTTTCCACAAATATATTGTTCAGCACAACTGTTTTCAACATTGATAATAATCAGAAATGTTTCTTGAGCAGCAAATCAGTATATTAGAATGATTTCTGAAGATCACGTGACAATGAAGACTGGAGTTATGATGCTGAAAATACAGCCTTGATCACAGAAAAAATATATATTTTAACAGATATTCACATTAAAACTTGCGTTTTTAAATTGTAATATTATTTCACATTTTATGCTTTTTTCTGAATTTTTTGCACTTGAATCCATCAAATTAAGTAATTTATTTTAACAAAAGTGCATTTAGAAATGCACTTTGTACGTGTCTGTTGTCAATTAAAATATGTCACATACATTAAACACACAGTCTCTTCATCTTCACAGTTGTCTTACATTATGATTTGTCCAGATAGAAGCTAAAATGTTGTGTGTGACGCTTTAGTATGGAAAGAAAATGGGTTTATGTTCACAGCAGATGCAGCTGTCGGAATCAAAGCCATTACATCACATTTAACCGCTTATTTTATTTTATATACATATCTGCAGGCATACACTGCGGTTGTTTAGTTTGTCTTTATAACGCCTGACGGCAATATTTTAAACCTCAAATCATATTCTTAAACCTGATTTTATGTTTAGACAGTAAGTCACCATTGAACAAACACGACACAAAATGCATTCATTGTACAAAAATACACAAAATATGCACTTAAAATCAAAGTGAAACCTGTGATTGTCAACATGTGCCAGTTGCGTAGATGCATGGACTTTGATATCAACAATAAATGCTTTCTCAAACTGGAGTTGTATATTTTGCTTTCTTAACCATGCTAGTTGGAATTGTTTTTATTATTATTATTATTGTTGTTGTTATTATTATTATTATTATTAGCATTAGCAGGCCTAGTTTTGGCTAAATGTAATGTGGTTGAATCCTCTCCGGCAGCGTGCCAGAGTCTGGACGTCTGATGGGATTTTAATTCTGCTTAGCTCTGTGGTGGACCGCTGTAATGCTAATAGCAGGACGTTTGCATGTGTGTGTGTGTGTGTGAAGGTTATTAGTGTTCATGGTGTATTTCCAGTGTCGTCTGAAGCAGCAAACATTAGCATTAGCATCTGACATCCGTCAGTCTCTCTCTATCATCTGTGTGTATCTCAGATGAATCTCAGCATTTTCAGTAACAGACACACTGCCGACTCGAAGGCTGTTCTTAACGTTAGGGAACGACTGATGTTTCTCTCGGAGAGGCTGTAGGATTCTGTTGGACGTGATCTGAAGGGTTTTTATCTCATACTCTGTAATGATTTGTTCAGACACCTGCTTGCATAAAGCTGTTTTAATCCATGCGCAAGACTGGATTATTCCTCCAGTCTTCAGTGTCACATGATCTTCAGAAATCATTCTGATATTATGATTTGCTGCTCAAGAAACTTT
This sequence comes from Carassius carassius, assembly GCF_963082965.1. NCBI lineage: Eukaryota > Metazoa > Chordata > Actinopteri > Cypriniformes > Cyprinidae > Carassius > Carassius carassius. Next base: position 48,749,071 of record NC_081756.1, read on the forward strand.
TGTGATTATTATTAATATTGAAAATGCCTCTAGGTTACGAATGTAACCCTAGTTCCTCGAAGGAACGAGACGCTGTGTCGAACGCTTTGGGTCTTGGGTTTTGGAATATCGTGTGCAATCTGTTCAATGGAAGGGCGTGACGTCACGGGCGGGGTGACGTAGTGACCAGGAAGCTATAAAGACACTTGCCGTGCAGCTGGCTTCAGCTTCGAGTAGGGAAACAAGAACCGGCAATGGTGCCGGTAGTATGGCTATGCGACGCAGTGTATCATTACTTCGAGGAACTAGGGTTACATTCGTAACCTAGAGGCGTTCCTCTTCAGGAACTCGGGCTGCGTTGAACGTTTTTGGGAATGATGCGCCAACGCTGCCAGACTTCCAAACCCCTGCATGTGTATCCAGGAGCACAGCTAAGGCGAGAGAACAGAAGAACCAGGAGTGGCTCGCATATCTAGATTGTAGAATCTGGCAAATGTAGAGGGTGTGGACCATCCCGCAGGAGTTGCAGATGTCCAAGAGGGACACACCTACTAAGAAGGCCTTAGAGGCAGCCATACCCCGAGTGGAGTGAACGTTGACTCCCAAAGGAAGGGGAAGACCAGAGGACTCATAGGATACGTTGACAGCCTCGACTATCCAATGACTTAGGGTCTGCTTAGAGGCAGGAAAACCCTTTTTAGGAGGACCGTAGCAAACAAGCAATTGGTCTGATTTTCTCCACAGGGCAGCTCTGTGGACGTATGCGTCCAGCGCTCGAACTGGACACATACAGTTAGCTTCTCCTGGTCTGGCTCCCGAAAGGGAGGAGGGCAGAAGGCCTGCAGTACAGAGCCGAGCCGACTCAGCGTGCTTCAATCCCAGGCAAACCATGCAATCTATAGCGCGATCCAGAATCGCCCCTCAAATGTCTTGTTTTAGCTTTGCTCTTTGGCATAATGTTGCTTTAATGGAAAGACAACAGTAAATAAGACTCACAAGACAGACTTTAGACATGCACACACAGAGCGCTTGCTGAAAGACGCGAAGCTGAAGCCAGCTGCATGGCACGTGTCTTTATAGCTTCCTGGTCGCTATGTCACCCCGCCAGTGACGTCACGCCCTTCCATTGGACAGATTGCACACGATATTCAGAGTTGATCTTGCCAAAGGCGTTTTCCCAAAACGTTCTACGCAGCTCGAGTTCCTGAAGAGGAACATTCGTGCTGCAATTTTTTTTCATTTTTCTTTTTTTTTTTTTTTTTTTTTTGTGGAAACTGTAATACATTTTATTTTTCAGGATTCACAGATGGATAGAAAGTTCAAAAGTACAGCATTTATTTGAAATATAAATATTTTTCAACATTATTAATGTCTTTACTGTCACTTTTGATCAATGCAATGCATCCTTGATAAATGAAAGGATTTTTCTTTAAAAAAACCAACAAGATATATGCATATTTATGATATTGTGTATTGTATTCACACACAAACTCTGGTTTTCTCTCTCTCTCTCTCTCTCTCTCTGTTTCTCTTTGCAGTTTAATCAGAATGAGCACATTTTCCAGGCCATTCAGTTGTTTCTGGTGGAGTTGGGAACCAGAGACAATCTGAAGGTGAGCAGCAGTATCTACAGTACAATTATCATAACAGTATTTTCCATTGATAATTTCCATTTTAATTTTATTATATTTCAACTTAATGTCCACTATCAAAACCTGTGTGTGTTGTGTGTGTGTGTGTGTGTGTGTGTGTGTGTGTGTGTGTAGGTGTGGTTCTATAATCAGGGTTGGCATTCGCTCGTGTCGTTCCTGAACGTGGCCAGTAACGGCGTTCTGAGAGGAAATCTGCCGGCAGGACGACGAGAGCAAGAGTTCGGCATCACCACATTCAACCACCCACTGAACCTCACCAAAGAACAGCTCTCATTTGCAGCACTGTGAGTACAACACACACACACACACACACACACACACACACACACACACACACACACAATAGTTTTTAATATAAAGAAGAAAAATAAAATGTTTCTTGAGCAGGAAATCAGTATATTAGAATGATTTCTGAAGATCATGTGACACTGAAGGCTGGAGTAATGATGCTGAAAATACAGCTGCACATCACAGGAATAAATTACATTTTGACAAATATTTCACAGTTTTTACTGTATTTTAGGTCAAATAAATGCAGTTTTGGTGAGCAGAAGAGACTTCTTTCAAAAAACATTCAAGTGCGTGTGTGCGTGCATGTGTGTGTATGTGTGTGTTCATGGATAATTAAACCCAGCTTGTGAAGGTGTGTTGATCACACAGTATTTGCTGTGAAGACGAATGGTTTGAAATGAGAGAACTCTGCTGTAAATGTGTGTCCAGGTGAAATGACCGTCAGTCTGTGTAACAAGGGTATCACTTCCCTCTAATCATGAATAATGCAGTCCTGAAACTGAATCACCTTCATGTGAGAGACTGTGTGCTCAGCGGGTGCGAGAGATTCAATCTATCACCGCGAGCAGCAGGGAGTCAGAGAAAACATGAAATATTAGCTGATTTCCCAGAATGCCCCAGCAGACTTATTATAGTATCATTACAAACTTTAATTGTTGGAAGCAGCAATTGTTTCAATAACTGTATTCTTGTGTCTTTTACCAACTAAAGACAAAATGACCCAGAGCACTTTTTGTTTTGTGCATTAATAATTGTTATTGTGTTATATTACTGTTACTTTTATGCTTTTTAATTAGGTATTTTATTTTTCATTTTAATTAATTAATTAATTTAATTTAGAAATTGTGTTTTTTGTTTTTGTTGTTTTCAATATTATTATTTAGATTTCAATTATTTATTCTTTCAGTTTTACATTTAGCTTAGTTTTAATTGTTGATTTATTTCCAGTTAGTGATTTTAGAGCTTCAACGTGAAATAATTAGCAATTACTTGCCATAGTTGTTGAGTTCAAGCTTTTCATTTCATAGTTTTATTATATTTCAGTTGAAACAAAGATGTTTTTAATAGTTGTAGTTTTCGTTATCTATAAAAACCCTGATGACTTTATTACAAAACAAGCTCAATGTCTGGAAAGACATTTCAGTGGCACTATAATACTGAAAAAGTACACACTTGTGTGTTCATGTGTATCTAATCAATATTTCAGGACTGTGTTGGTCAGTGTTGGTCATCTTACTTTAAAAAAGTAATTAGTTACAGTTACAAATTACTTCTCCCAAAATGTAATTGAGTTAGTAACTCAGTTACCACATTGTAAAAGTAATTAGTTACTCAGCAAAGTAACTGTGACATTATTTTTTATGTTCTATAACACTATTACGTCCTATAACATCTTTAATATATAAGATGTTTATATTAACTGATTGAAGAATAAAAACACTAAGTATTTTAGAAAATGTTGTATTTATTTGAACTCAATAGATTGCAGCCTGCCATGTGATATGCATAGAAATAAAAACATATAAAAAATAAATATTGAAAATAAAATTCAAGTGCAAAATTAAGACAAACAAATTTAAACTTTGGTAAAAATAAAAACAAAGGGAAACCTGGCCATTTGTGCAAATCTCTGTAACTGTATATTAGGCCTAACGTTACTGCATAATAAACAGAACACTATCCAACTCTTATGGTGCATTCACACCAGACACAAATAGAGCGTCTGGCACGAGTGATTTCAATGTTAAGTCAATGCAAAGACGTGAAGAGACAACCTTCGAAAATCAGCGAAACACATTTTTAAATAGACGCTGTCTTTATAAATAAACTGCATTTTTGAGTTTAAAACAACTACATTCTTGCATGAAATACTTTTAAAATTACATTTAATAACACGATAAAAGTAAAGCGTCCAACTACGTGCTAATAGCGTGATTTATTTGTGCAATTCACATCTGATGTGAACACAGCATTAAATATTCAGTACAGTAACATGTTAGCATGTGTTGATGTGAGGTGGTTCATAAGACTTGAGTTGCTTGAGGCAGACGTGCATAAAGTATTTTTTCCTGGACCTAGCGTGCATTTTACAGAAACAATCTCGCCTTTAATTCCCGGTACTTCCAGTTCGAGAACGCCATTATCACTGATGCCGTCTTGTGTTTAGTGGCTGTCAGAGCGTGCAGTGAAACAGCGTGACCAGGGCACCGTCCACCCAGCCAATCATCATCGGATTTGCAACGGTGTCAGGCAGCTGATGTGTAGCCACTAGCCAAAGCATGACACCTCGAGCTTTATTCAATCAAATTGTAGTAACGCGACACTTTACATTCTCAGTAAAGATAACGGCGTTGCAACGATGGGAAAAGTAATTAATTAGATTACTCCATTACTGAAAATTAAACTCCGTTAGTAATGCCATTATACTTAAACGCCGTTTCTCCCAACACTGGTGTTGGTACATAAAGATAGTAAAGCTGTGTAATTATGTGTCATGCAATGCTTTCCAAAGTTTGCATTGTGCACTGGACCCACAGATGGGTAATGACAGCCCTGGTTTCACCATAGTCCTGATCGTATTTTGATGTCTTGCAGGGCGACGACTTCTACAGATGTAGTGGTGTCGATCTGCGTGATCTTCGCCATGTCCTTCATCCCGGCCAGCTTCGTCCTCTTCCTCATCCAGGAGCGTGTCAGTAAAGCCAAGCACCTGCAGTTCGTGAGCGGCGTCAACCCCACCGTCTACTGGCTGGCCAACTTCGCCTGGGACATGGTACACCAGAAGCCCCTCTGCTCTGGAAGATGGATGGGAACTAAACAGAGCAGCTGAGATAGCTAATTAAAACTCTATTCATTTCCCTCTGAATCCTGTTCACCACCGCCTTTTCACATCCATTGGTCTCTAGATAGTGAGACTCTTCTGGCATGAGCTACAGTCTGAGCGGACTGAGATGAATTCACCTCAGCTAATAAATCAGTTAGCATCAGTTGAGAGAAAAAGAGGATTCACAAAATATGCAGCACAAATATATATATATATATACAGTACAGACCAAAAGTTTGGATACACCTTCTCATTCAAAGAGTTTTCTTTATTTTCATGACTATGAAAATTGTAGAGTCACACTGAAGGCATCAAGGGCTATTTGACAGAGAAGGAGAGTGATGGGGTGCTGCGCCAGATGACCTGGCCTCCACAGTCACCGGACCTGAACCCAATCGAGATGGTTTAGGGGTGAGCTGGACCGCAGACAGAAGGCAAAAGGGCCAACAAGTGCTAAGCATCTCTCGGGGAACTCCTTCAAGACTGTTGGAAGACCATTTCAGGTGACTACCTCTTGAAGCTCATCAAGAGAATGCCAAGAGTGTGCAAAGCAGTAATCAAAGCAAAAGGTGGCTACTTTGAAGAACCTACAATATGACATATTTTCAGTTGTTTCACACTTTTTTGTTATGTATATAATTCCATATATAAATGCACATGTGTTAATTCATAGTTTTGATGCCTTCAGTGTGAATCTACAATTTTCATAGTCATGAAAATAAAGAAAACTCTTTGAATGAGAAGGTGTGTCCAATCTTTTGGTCTGTACTGTATATATATATATATTTTTTTTTTTTCAAATTAAGAAAAAAACTGTAGCATATATATGTAGAACCAAAGGTGCAATAATAATTATTATTATTAATAAATTAAAATATTAAACAAAAATAATACATATTAATAGTAAATAATAATAATACTAATAATATAATACATATAATATATAATAATTAGTGTAGGTGTAGTTTACAGTACAATTATAAAATTACAAAAAATTAACATTTGTATCATAATTTCTTCATTTTCAAACATTAAACCATTAACCTTTTTTTTCTGGTTAAATCACATTCCTGCTAAAAGCATGCGAAATTTAGCCAAAAAAAAGTGTGGGGGTGGAGTTGGTTCTAAACTTCTCCTTGGTTGGCAGCAGGTTTGTAAACACTTCTTATTAAACATCTGTTAATGTTCAACATGTTTCCAAATGAAGTGGCTCAAACTCACAGCACACGCAGAAATGGAGTTTTAATACAAAGCAGAATTTACTGTGAAATGAGACGCTGAAAGACCACATCGTAAGCTGCTCATGTGTAAATGAACACAGTGCTGTGCTTCACTCTTAATTCTGTTTAAGTGACAGACTTTTCAGGATTATTTTCATTGATTGTTCAGCAAGACCCAAAAGTATAGTGAAAGTACTCAGATTAATGAATATTAAAGCACAAGTAGTTTAAGTGTGAGGTTTGATTGTGTTTTATGATGTGTTTCAGTGTAATTATATTGTGCCGTGCATCATCGTCATCATCATCTTCCTGTGTTTCCAAACAAAATCATACGTCTCTCCACCAAACCTGCCTGCCCTCATCCTTCTGCTGGTGCTGTACGGGTGAGTGTGTGTGTGTGTGTGTGTGAGAGAGAGAGAGAGAGAGAGAGAGAGTGAGTGTGTGTGTATATGAGAGTGTGTGTGTAGTTTTATTTTCAACAAGAGGTTGTTGATTTGTGTGTGTGCGTGTGTGTGTTTCAGGTGGTCCATCACTCCGATGATGTATCCTGCCTCCTTCCTGTTCAGTGTTCCCAGCACAGCGTATGTGGTTCTGACCTGCATCAACCTCTTCATCGGCATCAACGGCAGCGTGGCCACGTTTGTCATGGAGCTCTTCGATGACCCGGTGAGCCTCCAGCAAACACACACACACAAACACTTATAATTTCCTGAAAGCCTGCAGTGGAGAACATTCTGTCAAATAAGAAATGTCCTTTTCTATTTATTTCCTTTATTTACTGTCAGTCTGAAGCCCCATGTCTGGAGGCATAATTAAGGTGTGCAGATGCAAAGCATTCTTTCAGCCCATGCTGAGACTAAAGACACGGTCACATCAACAACAATAACTATATTAGCCTTCTGCTGCTTATAATCACAGTTGTGTCATCTGCCGCTTTTAATGCTGGAGCTTTATAGCAGAATGGATTCTGATTGGCTGTTAAAGTTTTATTCATTCATCTGCTTTCCCCTTTATAAAGAGCTCCAGGTTTGCTGTTGTTGTTTGTAAGGCTACAGAATTTATCAAAAAATTATGGGATATTATATAAATAAACGAATGCATGAATGTAAATGTTGTTCTTGTTTTTTTTTTTTTATGATCCAGGATTTATTGATTGATTGACTTGATTGGAAAATCTAAAAGTTGAAATAATATAAATAATATACATTTTACAATGTGTACTACTTCACTAATAAATTACTAGTTATAAATAAAGTGTTTTGGTTTAATCCAGTTTAACAGACTATTTGCAAAAAGAAAAAATAACAAAATGTGAGTGCTGTGTAAGGCTTTAGTCAGTTTGGCCTATTTCTCTGAAATATTGTTCACAAATCTGTCTAAATCTGTGTTAGTGAGCACTTCTTCTTTTACCGAGATAATCCATCACCTCACAGGTGTGGCATATCACGATGCTGATTAGACAGTATGATTATTGCACAGGTGTGCCTTAGGCTGGCCACAATGAAAGGCTACTCTAAAAATCTTCAAAACAAGAACATATATCTGCCATTGGGGGAGGTATTGTGTTTTCAAATTTTGAAGTTTTGCTAATACAAGACATTAACATTAATAGAACACACTGCCATATTTTGTTACCTTGCTTGGTCTTAAAAAGGTCTTTTAAAAGTCTTACATTTACCTCGATAAACCCTCAGAAACCTCTAATAAATGCATCCATATGACTCAATCAATGAAAAAGCATACATATCAATGCACACATTCTGAAGAATCCCATGTTTCAAGTCTAACACTATCTTTCTCTGTCCCATCTGTGTTCCTGTCCAGAACATAACCCGTATCAATGACATAGTCAAACAGGCGCTACTGGTGTTCCCTCATTTCTGTTTGGGAAGAGGCCTGATGGACATGGCCAAAAACCAGGCGATTGCCACTCTCTACCAAAACCTGGGTAAGATGGGTTTTCACATGTGGAAAGAACGTGAGAACTGAGAGGAAAGCTGATATGTGTCTGTCTCTTCAGGTGAAGACCGCTTTGAAAATCCTCTCAGCTGGAACATGGTGGGCAAGAATCTGTTTGCCATGTCCATCCAGGGGGGCGTCATGTTCAGCCTGACCCTGCTCATCCAGTACAAGTTCTTCTGCAAACCCAGGTAAGAAGCACACCTTCAAGGGACAGTTCACCCAAAATAAAAATTCACTCTTAATTTACTCACCCTCAGGCCAGTCAAGATGTAGGTGACTTTTTTTATTCAGTAGAACAGTAAAGAAGATTTTAAGCTGAAACTGTGCTCCTTGGTGATTCAAAAAATAAAGTCACTGGCTGCCGTCACTTTTTCAAAAGAAGGCCATATAAGCAAGACAAAATTAATCCCTATGGCTCCTGACGATATATTAAGGTCTTATGAATCGAAACAATACAAGATTTAGATGACTTTTTCTTCAGTAGAACAGTATGAAGATTTTTGGTCCTTGTTGATTCATTAAATTCAAGTTAATGGCTACTGTCACTTTTAAGGTAAAAAAAAAAGGCATATGCAGGCAAAACAAAATTAATACCCGTGGTTTGTGACGATATATTAAGGTCTTATGAAGCAAAACAATCAGTCTGTGCAAGAAACTGAATATTATTTGCAACATTATTATTACCTGTAATCTGCGCCTCAGGAAAACAGTCCAGAGTCATGTCCAGTTAACAAACGAATCATTCTTTTGAACTAGTTCTTTTTAGTGAACTTGATGAACCAGTTCATCAAATCGGACTGAAGCATCTGAAACAGTTTGTGGCTCGAGCAGCACAGATCTACAAGTTACTCAGTCAAAACTCATTTTCAGACGCCTGACAGCGGCGTATCTGATCCTCTGATGAATGAAACTGATTCAGTGCTCACTGAACTGAGGAAACAGTTCGACTCGGACTGAAGACCGATGAGCCGCTGATATGTGCATGAGTGAACCGAACATTAATAAACGTGCTTTAATAATGTAATTGTGTATTGTTTATGTTGAGTCTTGTGTGATTATGTAAACCAATTGGTGAATCAGTGTTTTGTACCAATTCATTGAAATTAACTGTCTAAAAGATCCAGTTTGTAGAGAAGAATCAGATTTCCCCATTTGCCTGAGCCTCTAGATTACAGGTAATAATGTTGTTAGTAATGTTCAGTTTCTTGCACAGACTGATTGTTTCGCTTCACAAGACCTCAGTATACCATCACGAACCACGGGAATTAATTTTGTGTTGTCTGAATGTGCTTTTTTGTCTCTGAAAGTGACGGTAGCCATTGACTTGCGTTTAATGGATCACCAAGGACCAAAAAATCTTCTTTACTGTTCTAGTGAAGAACAAAAGTCACCTACAGTACATCTTGGATGGCCTGATATTCAGTAAATTAAAAGATTTTTTTTCATTTCTGGGTGAACTATCCCTTCAGAAAACCCTGTGAATGTAGCTCTATATCTGTTTGTCTTTACTGACTTTTACACATGATCCTTCCATCTGCTCTGTGGTGACGTATGCACATCTTCACGCACAGGTCGATAAAGTCATTACCACCATCTTCAGGAAAAGAGGATGAAGACGTGGCTCTTGAGCGTGAACGTGTGCAGAGGGGCGGAGCTCAGAACGACCTGCTCCGAATCTGTGACCTCACTAAGGTACTTCCTGTTCTTGTGACTTCAAGTGAAAATTCCATATTCTTGCTCTGAAAAGTGCCATAAAACTTATGTTTTGGGGCAGTTGTCAGGTGATCAAAATTGACCATTGACCATGCGGCAAATTTGCAAATCAGCTCAGGGTTATTGAAATCAATAGTTGTTTTTTTTTTTTTTTTTTTTTTTTTTTTTTTTTTTTTTTCTTAGACTTGGTTTTTGCAATTACAAAATCTCCTTTGTAAATAAGTGTGCTTAATTGTGTTAAATGTGCACTTGTAATGTACCGTGAATGTTAAAAGTATATTTAACAAAACAAAAACAAAAAAATACAATTAATAATAATAATATAATATATAAGATAAGATAATATAATATTAGTGAAATAAAAGGCCACTTAAAGTGTCCTACAGAGAAACACGTTCATAAATGTTTCTTAACACACTTAAATACATTTTAAAAAAGTGACTTTTATAATAATAACAAATTACTTTACATGTTAAATCTTTGTTTCAAAAATCTTTTGTTGTGTTTTAAAGAAGTACACTTTTTATGTTAACCTACAAACTAACGTACATGTAAAGTACTTAAGTAATATAAAATATTATAATTTATAATTTATAACTTTAGTGTTATTCAATATTGCATTTAAATATATTCAGTATTACATTTAAATACATAGATATTGCATTTAAAATGAATGCTTTACAGTTAATATATCACGTTTAATTACAAATATATTTAAATATACGATACAAGTTTCAATAGAAAATACATTAAAGTATATATGCTTGTCAGTACATTCAGCAGTACTTTAAACATATTTCAAAGACAATACAAGTAATTATGAACTTACATGTAATTTCATAATTTTATGTTATTTCTCAGTCCTAATCACAGACACAGCAGACACAATTGCTGACACAGCTGGACTACGACCGTCTGTCCTGAATATACAGTACATGAATATACAAGCCAACCTTTGTGAAAAAGAAGAGCTTTAGCTTGTACTTAAGTCCCACTTAAGTAAAAAACACTCTAAAGTTCAGCTAGACGCATTTAATATCAATTTTAATATTGTACATTTTAATTTAATTGCAGTTAACATGCAGTCTGACAAGTGTTTGGAAACACTGTGTTCAGTGCGCACTTAAGTATGTTCTTTTAAAGTATATTATTTCCATGATACTTACTCTTTTAAAAGCACGCTAAAGCTCTTATTTTTCTCGAGGTTTGGTTTGTGTGTTCATGTATATTCAGGACAGACGGTCGTTGTCCAGCTGTGTGAGTGTACAGATGTTCACAGGAGAGTATCAGTGATTAGGAGAGAGTTTAATTTGTCCTGATCTATAATCAGCCATTGAGAGCAGCTGTCTGTGAATCACGCAGTGCTCTGAGAGCAGAGTCGGTGCAGGAGACCCTCAAACGTCTCAGGCCGGATGAGTCCTCATGCATGCGGATATTTAACCCTATAAAGCTACTTTATCATATTTGATACATGAAAGGCCTCTAAATGATCAACATGATCACATTTTTGCTGTTAAACCTGTTGCACAAAACCTACTCCATGCCTTTATTTTGCACAAAAAAAAATAGTCATATATTTGCAAAACATATTTATTTTAAGAAAAGCTCTCAAAGCATGACATACTTGCACTTTCTGATGTTTTTGTTCTGCAGATGTATCGTAAGAAGAAGACTCCAGCCGTGGAGAAAATCTGTGTGGGTGTTCCTGCTGCAGAGGTAAATCACACACACACAAGCACTATTAAAAGAAAGTGTCTCATTTTTAATAACTGCATAATGGCAAAGGTCTTTAAACAACTTCTGCCTCCATGGAATTACTTTCAGCAGATATATGCATTTCATATTTGGCAACATTGAACAGACAATATAAATGAAATTATCTGTAGCTAGGGTTGCCACCCGTCACATAAAATACGGAATCGTCCCATATTTGAGAATAAAATAGCGCGTCTCCTTTTGAATCAATACGGGACGGGGTTTGTCCCGTATTTTCGGAGTTGTCTTCAATGCAGCATCTTATGCAGATCATCCCACCAGCATTCTGTGAAGACTCATCCTATACTGCCCCTGATTGGGTAATACACGCTGCCATCGTTGGATTGATTGGTTTGTTTCAAGTTCACGGCCAATCAGAGTCAGAGGAGGGCGGGTCTCTTGGCAGAGTCGATTTGAAAGAATGGCAGAGGCTGCTCCAGATACCCTGAAACGAAAGCGGATGCAAAAGTACCGACGAAAGTGGGAGGAATCAAAAATGTCTGCGGAAATGAGTATCAAGCCAATTGCACAATTTGTCTGCGAGTGTTCTCTGTTGCGCACGGTGGCTTGTCAGATGTGCGACAGCATGCCTCGGGAGAACAACATTCATACACTTTACAATAAGGTTCATTTATTAAACATCAGTGTATTTACTAACATGAACTAACAATGAGTAAGAATTACATTTGCTACAGTATTTATTAATCTTTGTTAATGTTAGTTAATAGAAATAAAGCTGTTCATTGTTTGTTCATGTTAGTTAAGTGCATTAACTAATATTAACAAGATTTTAATAAAGTATTATTACAGCTTTATCGGTCGGCCGATTTTTTAATATATCGGCATTGGCCGATATCTGTGTTTAGTAGCGCCGATTTAAAGTCAGGCACGTCCGCGGGCAGCCCCGTGTTATTGTTGCACTGGAAAGGAGTAAAACATATATAAGTCGCACTGGACTATAAGTGGCATTTATTTAGAACCAAGAGAAAACATTTCCGTCTACAGCCGCGAGAGGGCGCTCTATGTTTTCAGTGTAATAATAATTCATTACATTTATATAGCGCTTTTCTAGGCACTCAAAGCGCTTTACATAGACGGGGTATAGACGAGGTCACACCTCTACTCTTTTCGAAAGACATCCTGGGATTTTTACTGACCACAGAGAGTCAGGACCTCGGTTTAACGTCTCATCCGAAGGACGGTGCTTGTTGACAGTATAGTGTCCCCATCACTACACTGGGGCACTAGGACCCACACAGACCACAGGGTGATCACCCCCTGCTGGCCTCACTAGCACCTCTTCCAGCAGCAACCTAGTTTTCTCAGGAGGTCTCCCATCCAGGTACTGACCAGGCTCAGCCCTGCTTAGCTTCAGTGTGAAACCGGTCATGGGCTCCAGGGTGATGTGGCTGCCGGTGTAGGCTACAGGAGCACTGAGCAGCATAGAGCGCTCTCTCGCGGCTGGAGACGGTAATGTTTTCTATTGGTTCATTTCTCTTGGTTCATTTCTCTCGGTTCATTTCAAATTAATTTTGATAAATAAGTCGCACCTGACTATAAGTCGGTATGTGCAAAAGCCACTTGGAAAAAAAGCTTTCTCACCCGAATTAAAGGGGTTTTAGTATGAAAAAAATGCTAGTAGCAGTACTGTAAAATGAATAGATGTGATTATGATCATTTGATAAAATAAACAGAGAGCGCGCCATATCAGAGAGCGCGTTTTAGATCATGTTACTTTGTTGACTGTTTCCCGTCAAGGAGACCGCTGAATGCGCCTCTTTAAATGGTTTTGTGGTGCTCGTTGCATTTTAAAACGCAACTGCAATGTTTTCAAATGACACTATAGTAGTGGTGCAACGGATCATCTTTGATCCGTGATCCGTTCGGATCAATATCTTTGGTTCGGCACACACGTGACCCGCGGATTGATTTATGAAAAAAAAAAAAGTTGCACATGTTCAGTCCACACTCAGTGGTCATGGCGAGCGGAGGAACGGAGGAGCTTGAACGGCCCGCGTATTTTGGCTTCCCTGTCAGATATAATGATGAAGGAAAGTTGTTAACCGTGACGGTGCGTAGAGCCACGTTACGACACCCCGTCGCGCACCCACTTCAGCGAAAAGATTGTGCCAGATCTTTATGAACAGGAGAAGATAAAAGTTGTGGATGAACTATCCCGAGCATCCTATGTTGCGCTCACGACAGAAGGTGGGCGTCCAGGGGGACGGAGAGCTATGTGATGAAAACTGCTCACCATCACAGCAGACTGGGAGATGAGAAGTCTGGCTATTATGTTAAAAAGAAGATATTATACCATGTGCACTTTAAGTTGATTTAATATATTTTAATTTAATAATTTAATGTTAATAAAAAAGACAAAACGTATGTTTATTTGTCTTGGCCTTTTTTTTTTTTTTTTTTTTGCTTATCCGAAAAATGATCCGATCCATACGAGGACAAGCGAGCGCGGGTTTGACTAGATGTATTTGGAGGTTATTGCTCACCTCTCGTTCTGCACATAACCAAATGTTTCCATATTCGCAATGTATCTGAATGTTAAACTATAATATTTTTAATTTTTTTAATGTAAACTAGACGCAAAAGATCATCCTCTTCGCAAAAATGTCCTTGGCATCACAGCATGGACCGGTATAATAATAATAATAATTCATTACATTTATATAGCGTTTTTCTAGGCACTCAAAGCGCTTTACATAGACAGGGGGTATCTCCTCATCCACCACTAGTGGGCAGCATCCACCTGGATGATGCGACGGCAGCCATATTGCGCCAGAACGCCCACCACACACCAGCTTACTGGTGGAGAGGAGACAGAGTGATGAAGCCAATCAGTAGATATGGGGATTATTAGGAGGCCATGATGGTTGGAGGCCAATTGGCAAATTTAGCCAGGATGCCGAGGTCACACCTCTACTCTTTTCGAAAGACATCCTGGGTTTTTTTTATGACCACAGAGAGTCAGGACCTCGGTTTAACGTCTCATCTGAAGGACGGTGCTTGTTGACAGTATAGTGTCCCCATCACTACACTGGGGCGCTAGGACCCACACAGACCAGAGGGTGAGCACCCCCTGCTGGCCTCACTAGCACCTCTTCCAGCAGCAACCTAGTTTTCTCAGGAGATCTCCCATCCAGGTACTGACCAGGCTCAGCCCTGCTTAGCTTCAGTGGGAAACCGGTCTTTGGCTCCAGGGTGGTATACTACGGTCTGTTTAAACTGACCAGTGTAACCTTTTAAATGTTTGGTTGACTGTACTTTATTTTAATAATGAACAGACTGTGATGTAAGTTTGTAATTAGAATGCACTTTAGATGTTCTGTGTCATTTATACCAAACACAAATGTTGCTGGTTGCTAGTGTGTTTGCAGCACTACTGTTATTTATTTTTTATATATAATTTTTTTTATATTTTTCAGTTTAATTTATTTTTATTTCTAAAATTGTATTTATTTAAATGTATATTTAAGTTTACATTTATGCTCCAAAAAACTTGATAAATGCTCTAAAACTTTATGTAAATGATTGACATATACAGTATATATTACCTGTTTTATATATTTAATACTTGGTCAGTTTATTGATTTGTTTGGTTAACTTTCGATACTTTTTTTTATTTTAATACCGTGCAGTGCACAAAATTAAAATTCAAGAGATGGTTCAAGTCAGTGCTCAATAAATGATGATAAGTTTAGAAATGTTGTGCATCCACTTATTATTAGTGTTTCATTTTAGCATGCAAATGAAGGGGAAAACTTCAAGATATCGGCCCTAAAAATCGGCAGCACATATCGGCCATCGGCTGACCCTGACCTCTAAACATCGGCATCGGCATCGGCTATAGAAAAACCCATATCGGTCGATCTCTAGTGTACAGTCAGACACATAAGCATTATTTTAATAAGAGATAAGATAGATATATTTAATAATAAAAATATAGTGCCTAGCCTAAGTGAAGCAAATAAACAACTTAACTAATTTAAATTATTGCATTATTCAATAGGCTATTGTAGAATTAACAATAGACTATATAAAAAAAGATTAACTTACCAATAATAATAATAAAAAAACAACCCTATCTGTAACTAAGAATGTATTTTCCCTGATACCACCAGCCATCATCTATCAATAACAGTTCATGGTTGTGATGTCAAATAAAGGCTACTGGCTATTTAAAAAAAAACGCATGCTTTTTTAATGTGTCCTGTCTAAACTTTCAATTGAACAATATCCAATGATTGCGAATGGAAAGCTGCAGGAGTGAATGTTGTGTTCTTCTCATGAGGCTTCTGTGCCACGAATAATGATTGTGTTTTGCAGTGCTTTGGTTTGCTGGGGATCAATGGAGCAGGTAAAACTACGACTTTTAAAATGCTGACGGGAGACATCAGCCCGACTTCCGGAGACGCTTTCCTGAACGGATACAGGTGAGTCCCTCCGTGCGTCGCATCTCTCTGGATCATCACTGCTAGTAAATGTTGAGTCATCTTGATGCTGATGTTGTTGTTTCCTCTATCGTTCAGTGAAAGAAATAGAAATAAACTGAAGTAACAGGGTTTGAATAAAGGGAACAGAACAGTATCTGTAAGAACTGGAATGGAATTAAATTATTATAATATAATTATATATTGTAAATATGTATTGCCACAATGTGGAAGGAATCTGATTTTAAGCAATCTTACTTTTTGTTGTAATTCCACGCAGTAACAGGGTGGTACACAAAAGCTAATACAGCTTAATATTTAACTAATTTTTAATTGGTTATTAATTAAAATAGTTCTAATGCAATAAACATAATATCAATCTGACAGATAATTGTATTTTTATTTTTTTCCCAAAAATATAAATTTTCCCCATAAGTTCTAGGTAAATGTCTTTAATATTCCCAGAAATTAAGAAAAAGGTTGAATGGCTGAGCTAAATAATTAAAACAGTTTTTAATGCAATAGACTGAATATCAATTCATTAGATAATTTAAAATGTTTTATTTTGTTTGGTTTTTATTTATAACGGGTTGAGAAGGCCAAGATCTCTGGAGGTTACAAGGTACAAACTTGTGATGCATTTAAACCAGTTGCTTCGATTTAATAAGTTATTAATAACTAACCTAACTGTTCTCAAGACAAAAAATTGGTTGAGTGACTAATGGCTGATTTCCTGTGGAGCTTCACGTCTGTGTGTTGATTGTTCAGTCGGTGAACAGAGATGAGAGAAGGAGCGCAGACGACGGCGTCCTCTGTCTGTCTGTCTGTCTGTCTGTCTTTCTGTCTGTCTATCTGTGTCTGTCTGTCTGTCTGTGTCTGTCTGCCTGTCTGTCTGTCTGTCTGTCTGTCTGATTGTGTCTGTCTGTTTGTCTGATTGTGTCTCTCTGTCTGTGTCTGTCTGTCTTTCTGTCTGATTGTGTCTGTCTGTCTGTCTGTCTGTGTCTGTCTTTCTGTCTGTCTGATTGTTTCTGTCTGTGTCTGTCTGTCTGGCTGTGTCTGTCTGTCTGTCTGTCTATCTGTGTCTGTCTGTCTGTCTGTCTGTCTATCTGTGTGTGTGTGTGTGTGTGTGTGTGTGTCTGTCTGTGTCTGTCTGTCTGTCTGTCTATCTGTCTGTCTGTCTGTCTGTCTGTGTCTGTCTATCTGTGTCTGTTTGTCTGTCTGTCTGTCTGTCTGTATGTGTCTGTATATCTGTCTGTCTGTCTGTATGTGTCTGTCTTTCTGTCTGTCTGTCTGTCTGTGTCTGTCTATCTGTGTCTGTCTGTCTGTCTATCTGTCTGTCTGTCTGTCTGTGTCTGTCTGTCTGTCTGTCTTGAGACGAGAGACAGACGAGCCGCTCATGTCTGAGGGGCGGGAAACACAGCTGTCACTTCACAGACAGTGGAGTTTATTTTTCCAGCTATGTGTTTGCGCTGCTGCCCTGCGGCTCGGGCTGACAGCCGAGATCAGCACCACTTTATCTTTGTCTCACAGACTCACATGAGAGTTTTTGAAAGAGAGACCATGAGTGGTGCTTTTTATTTTTCCAGGGTTATTATTATGAACTCAAATAAAATCATTAAAAATGAATAAATAACAAAACAAATCATCATCATCAATAATAATAATAATAATAATAATAAAACTCATAAAAAATGTTTCAACTGGTTGCCAAAGCATAATTTCTGATTTTTATTTAGTTGAATGTTATGGACTAAAATAACTAAAACATAACAAAATAACTCAAACTTTAATGTTTTAACGGTTCTGTGTGTTTGTTGCTGTGCGGCTGCTGAGGTGTTTTGTGTTGATGTTTCAGCATCCGCACTGACCTGCAGTTGGTGCAGCAGAACATGGGTTACTGTCCACAGTTCGATGCGATCGATGAGCTTCTGACGGGACGAGAACATCTGGAGTTCTACGCGCGACTCCGCGGAGTTCCCGAAAAAGAGGTTTCCATGGTAACACAGCCTGCGCTCTGTATTTTGTAGACCCTTGATCTTTCTGTCTTCAACTCACTCTCTGTTTATGAGAGACTATGTTTTTTTGTTTTCATTTTTAATATATATATTTTTTTTTAAATGCTTCATTATACTGTAAAACTGTAATATTGTGTAACCTTTGATCAATTTAAGGCATCCTTGCTGAATAAAAAATATGAATTTCTTAAACTAAAAAAAATCCTACTGGGCCCAAAATTTTGAACAGTAGTGTATTATATATTGTACGAGTTCTTTCTTTTTAGTTTCCTAGATTTTAGAGTCTAATTCATTATTGCCCTCTGTTGGTTTTTATATCATGTAAATTATTATAGTATATTGTATATTATTATAGTGTTATGAAATGTTTTAAATGAATCATCTTAGTTTTAGTATTCAGTAATTACTCTGACACACACACACACACACACACACACCACACACACACACACTGAATGGATGGATGTTTTGTGAATGTGTATGCAGTGATATTCTCTCTCTCTCTCTCTCTCTCTCTCTCTCTCTCTCTCTCTCTCTCAGGTGGCTGAATGGGGCGTTCAGAAGCTGGGTCTCGTCAAATACTCAGAGAAATCAGCAGGAACTTACAGCGGCGGCAACAAGCGCAAACTCTCCACCGCCATTGCTCTGATTGGCTGCCCTCCTCTGGTCTTCCTCGTAAGACACACACACACACACACACACCTGCTGGCTCTCCAAACCACTTCAGCCGTCCCGGTCACACAATCAGCACTGATTCGTCTAAACGAGATGAGAAACATGTCTGTGTTCATGCACACAGATTCAAATCACATCAACACATAAGCTACGAAACACAATCACAGGACAGGTTCTAGTGTCTGTCTGCCAGCTTTTATTTTGTTTCTGGGTAACTGTAAATACAGTAGTGAGGTGCATAGTGCCAGTGGAAACCAGTGGTGGACGAAGTACACAAATCAAGTACTTGAGTAGAACTACAGATACATATAATAAAATATTACTCCAGTAAGAGTAAAAGTACTCCTTTTTCAATTTACTCAAGTGAAAGTACAAAAGTACTCGAGTTTTTATGTACTTAAGTAAAAAAGTACTGACATTTTATATAGGCTACTTAATTAAATTTTATATTCGCACATATTTTTAATAATCCTACTGCTCAAAATACCTGGGATTTTTTCCAAAATAACCACTATATGGAGTCAATATATATTTTTGTTGTTGATATGGACTACGCTGATGAGAGTGATGTTAACTGTGAAAGCTTACACTGTGATGTACATGAGAGAAAACAGAGATGACCATCTGATTTCACCAGTAAGAACAAAGTCTTTTAAAGTTTGTTGTTTTACAGAACATCACAGTTAGGACTATATATGACATGATAATAAGGCCTGAAGTTAGGAAGAACATTTTAAAGGAAAATATAATTATATTTTCATAATGATTTTTTCAAGAGCTGGTGTGAATAAATATAGATTTAAGCTCAAAGAGACGGGATAGTCTGCACATGATTTGATATTTTATTCGGACCCAGAATACAGCGAGATGAACATCACAGAGCGCTGAACTCTCCTGCAAGTGTGTGTTTCATTCATACTCGAAGCCGGAGGGCGTTCTCGTGCAGAAAGTCATATCAGGAAATTCCTAATATGGGCAAAAGCGTCCAGCTATGCTGTATGAAAACAGTTTTTACACAGAAAAAAAAAGGCCAGAAAGTTTTGGAAACACGAAGACATTAAACATACGATTGCAACAATATATGGTTTTTCAAGTCATCTTCAGCAGGTGATAAATAAAGTATGAACAATGCAGTGCTAATTGACAAAAACATTTTGTAGTATATAAACAAATCATTATTATTTGTTATTGTCCAGCAGTTATAGATTTTTTTAAGCCAATTAAAAGTTAGAAATTTGAGAAAAATTTAAGTTGCCTATTGTATCCACTACCAGTCAACAGTTTTTGAACAGTAAGCTTGTTAATATTTTTTAAAGAAGTCTCTTCTGTTCACCAAGTCTGCATTTATTTGATCCAAAGTACAGCAAAACAGAAAAATTGTGAAATATTTTTACTAACCTATTTATATTAACTGTTTTTTATTTGGATATATTTCAAAATGTAATTTGTTGAAATTTCAAAGCTGAATTTTAAGCATCAATACTCCAGTCAGACAATCCTTCAGAAATAATTAAAAAAAAATAAGGTTTCTTTGATGAATAGAAAGTTCAGAAGAACAGCATTTATTTTGAAATAGAAATCTGGAATAATCTGAAATAGAAAATTATGTCTTTATCATCAATTTTGATCAATTTAAAGTGAAGTGACGTGACATACAGCCAAGTATGGTGACCCATACTCAGAATTCGTGCTCTGTATTTAACCCATCCAAAGTGCACACACACAGCAGTGAACACACACACACACACACACTGTGAACACACACCCGGAGCAGTGGGCATCATTTATGCTGCGGCGCCTGGGGAACAGTTGGGGGTTCGGTGTCTTGCTCAAGAGAACCTTAGTCATGGTGTTGCTGGCCTGAAACTCGAACCCACAAAAGAGTCCTTGCTAAGTAGAAGTGTTCATTTCTATAATTTATTTTCCAAAAAACAAAACTTATATTGACTGTAGCTTTTGAATGATACATAGTGTACAATGTTGCAAAAGCTTTTTATTTCACATAAATGCAAATTTTGGGATCCTTATATTTATCAAAGAATACTGAAAAAAATACTCATGTTTTAAATATTGATAATCAGCAAATCAGCATATTAGAATGATTTCTGAAGGATGTGACACTAAAGACTGGAGTAATGATGCTGAAAATACAGCTTTGATCACAGGAATAAATTACATTTTAAAATACATTCAAATAGGGAACAAAGTTATTTTAAATATAAAAATATTTCACAATATTACTATTTTTTGCTGTACTTAGGATCAAATAAATGCAGGCTTGGTGAGCAGAAGATACTTCTTTAAAAACATAAAAAATATTACTGTTCAAAAACTGTTGATTGGTAAGCTATATAGATTAAAGAAATGTTATATAGCCTACATATATAGCCTATATATATATAATTTCTGTCCCCCTCACTTCTGAAAAGATGGCTACGCCCCTGGATTTTTTCCTTCTCAAACCTTGTCTGTGGTGTAAAAACACCCCTGGCCAAACAGGGTGCATCTCTTCCCACTTTGATAATTACTGTAGTTACCATGTTCTGAACATCACATCCTTTCTTTTCTCCCCTATATATATATAGGTGGTTGAATAAAAATATTTGGACATTATATTTAAAAATTACCTCAATTTAGCACCAGCAAGCTTGTTAGCTAGACAGTTAGCATCAGCTAACAATATTTACTTATTTTCAGTACGGTTATGAATAAACATTCATGTCTGTCTACTCGTCTAGTTAATCCAAACGTTACTGTTGATAAACAATATAAAAACAGACGTCACATAGGGATGGTAGCATTTTAATAAAACTGTTAACATTACGGCAGCGGGGAATTTGAACGTGCATGAGTTATTGTATTTAATCTGTGTAATTTTAATGTTTGTTTTTTTATTTATTTTTTACCTAAAATTGATGTGTCTGCATCGTCTGCACTCGAGCATTTCAGTGGGCTTAAATAGATCACTCTTTACAACGGATTTATTTCCCAAACAACTGACAATTTTGACCTAAATATGATTTTCAGTTACAATAATTAATCCAAAATTTCGACATTAGTAACTTACTTTTAGCAACATCAGGCCCACGCGCGCTCACAAGATCTCCCGGTGCTTACTTCTGTAGACTCGCACTAAACGGTTCATTTGAATCAGTGAGTGGTCGACTCCAGAACAGCTGCAATCCATAGACAGTAGGTTGCAATCGGATCATTCATAAACGAATCGTTTGGTGCGATTTGCGATCCGATTTAAGTTTATTTTGAAAAGACTCAGTTCGTTCATGATGAATCAAACACCACTTCTGCGTGTCGGAGCACGTGATATATTATAGGGAGTAACGATATGTTTTATGAAATGTAGTGAAGTTAAAAGTACGATTTTATGCTTTGGAATGTAGTGAAGTAAAAGTAAAAGTTACTCAAAAAAAAAAGCTACGTAAAGCTACTTCGTTACTGTCCACCACTGGTGGAAACACACAAATGACATTTGAAACACTCTACAAGAAAATTCAAAGTTTGACATGAGTTTAATGATAAAGATGCAATACTCTCTAAACAGTGTGTATATATATATATGTACACACACACACACATATATATATATATATATATATATAGTTTTTTTATTTTTTATTTTTTTTCAGTCATTTGTTATTTACTGGGTAATGATTTTTAAACTCTCTCTACAAACATAAACTCAATTTGATTTCTTCAGCTCAAAGGCCTTCATCAGACAGCTGGCCGAAAACATTGTTTTAAAGAAGTCAAGTTTATGTGTGTACAGTCGTGGCCAAAAGTTTTGAGAATTACATAAATATTGGAAATTGGAAAGGTTTCTGCTTAAGTTTTTAGAATAGCAATTTGCATATACTCCAGATTGTTATGAAGAGTGATCAGATGAATTTCACAGTCCTTCTTTGCCATAAAAATGAACTTAATCCCAAAAAAACATTTCCACTGCATTTCATTGCTGTCATTAAAGGACCTGCTGAGATCATTTTAGTAATCGTCTTGTTAACTCAGGTGAGAATGTTGACGAGCACAAGGCTGGAGATCATTATGTCAGGCTGATTGGGTTAGAATGGCAGACTTGACATGTTAAAAGGAGGGTGATGCTTGAAATCATTGTTCTTCCATTGTTAACCATGGTGACCTGCAAAGAAACGCATGCAGCCATCATTGCGTTGCATAAAAATGGCTTCACAGGCAAGGATATTGTGGCTACTAGGATTGCACCTAAATCAACAATTTATAGGATCATCAAGAACTTCAAGGAAAGAGGTCAATTCTTGAAGGCTTCAGGACGTCCAAGAAAGTCCAGCAAGCGCCAGGATCGTCTCCTAAAGAGGATTCAGCTGTGGGATCGGAGTGCCACCAGTGCAGAGCTTGCTCAGGAATGGCAGCAGGCAGGTGTGAGCGCATCTGCATGCACAGTGAGGCCAAGACTTTTGGAAGATGGCCTGGTGTCAAGAAGGGCAGCAAAGAAGCCACTTCTCTCCAAAAAACATCAGGGACAGATTGATCTTCTGCAGAAAGTATAGTGAATGGACTGCTGAGGACTGGGGCAAAGTCATATTCTCCAGTGAAGCCCCTTTCCGATTGTTTGGGGCATCTGGAAAAAGGCTTGTCCGGAGAAGAAAAGGTGAGCGCTACCATCAGTCCTGTGTCATGCCAACAGTAAAGCATCCTGACACCATTCATATGTGGGGTTGCTTCTCATCCAAGGGAGTGGGCTCACTCACAATTCTGCCCAAAAACACAGCCATGAATAAAGAATGGTACCAAAACACCCTCCAACAGCAACTTCTTCCAACAATCCAACAACAGTTTGGTGAAGAACAATGCATTTTCCAGCACGATGGAGCACCGTGCCATAAGGCAAAAGTGATAACTAAGTGGCTCGGGGACCAGAATGTTGAAATTTTGGGTCCATGGCCTGGAAACTCCCCAGATCTTAATCCCATTGAGAACTTGTGGTCAATCCTCAAGAGGCGGGTGGACAAACAAAAACCCACTAAATCTGACAAACTCCAAGAAGTGATTATGAAAGAATGGGATGCTATCAGTCAGGATTTGGCCCAGAAGTTGATTGAGAGCATGCCCAGTCGAATTGCAGAGGTCCTGAAAAAGAAGGGCCAACACTGCAAATACTGACTCTTTGCATAAATGTCATGTAATTGTCGATAAAAACCTTTGAAACGTATGAAGTGCTTGTAATTATATTTCAGTACATCACAGAAACAACTGAAACAAAGATCTAAAAGCAGTTTAGCAGCAAACTTTTTGAAAACTAATATTTATGTAATTCTCAAAACTTTTGGCCACGACTGTAGAGTGTTGCAGTTTTATCTCTAGTTTGACTTTTTTTTTTTATCTCCTCTGAGCATCTGATTTTCAGTTTTTGGTTTAATGAACACGGCAAGTGATAAAATGTCTAAGTACCTGTCTGAAAGCTGATCTGGGGCCTCATTTATAAACGTTGCGTACGCACAAAAGAAGGCGTACGCCACTCTCTACGCAATAATTGATATTTATAAAAAGCAAACTTGACGGGAAAATGTGCGGTCCTTCACGCAAGCTCTGACCCAGGCGTACGCACAAAAACGGGTGAAATGAGAAATGGCGACACCGTCGGCAGATGGAAGAAACACGTGAAAGTGAAAATGACAATACTGCCTCTCATAAATAACATGAAGACTTCATAAGGCAAGTCTTACAATTAACAGCCTACACGAACACCCGTTTGATAGATCAGCAGTGAAACAAACAAAAAAATCAAACGAAAATTACAAAAGAAATTCAAATGAACACATATTTGCAAAAAGAAAAGTGAAATATGTTCTGCAATAATATTGGCATGTTGTGCAATTCATCCTCATAAATAATATAGTTAACAGAACGAAATAATGTACAAAACTGATATTCTCGTCAATGTGTCCGTTTGGCGGAGCAGATATAGATGCAATTAGATAGACAGATAGATAGATAATTAAGGAGATATATAGATAGATAAATAAATAGATAGATGTATTAATTGTCCACTGGGGAAAGTTGTTTTCATAGTAAAACATTTCTTAATAAGCTACGGAATTATGGTATTCATGCATATGCCTTTAGTTTGTTTTATTTTTGATAAAACAATGTATGGCGTATGTCTCAACCATTCAGAAAGCAACAATAAATTACATTTGCGCTAAACAATTTCCCATTTCCACGTCGATTATTACCGACATCTGTAGCTTGTCAGATGCAAGATGGGTCAGCTCCGGTGTCCCCTTTCCCCCACCCGTGGCAGACACACTCTGGCGATGGAGCGCTAGACGTTTTTTTGCCTCGACTTTGATGTCCGACCATTTCTTTTTTATTTCGGCCACGGTCCGAGGTTGTGAGGCTACAGCAATTACGGCGTCTGCCACCGTTTGCCACTCAAGTGCCTTTTTGGCATTAGTAGCTAATACCCACACTGTGCCCTCCAAACAACATTTTTCTCCTCTTTTCCACCTCGCCAACGATAACTTCTACTTCACATTGAGTGAAGTTACGTTTTTTTGATTTCCTCTCTGTGTTTGCCATGATTTCGCAATCAATGAATATTAACTTGTGGGCGTTTCACGGACTATTTATGGGCAACTATGGGCGTGTCATGAAGCTGCAAAAGCTGCGCTACATTTAGAATTGATTGTGATTTATTAAGGGAAAATGCGTAGGATGTGCGTGCGCACTGTTTTATAAATCTGAATATTTCTGTGCGTACGCACATCCTATGTTTCATCCGTACGCCACTTCTGACGCAAATCCTACGCAAAGTTTTTATAAATGAGGCCCCTGGTGTCTGAGCAAAATCAGACTCAAAAATGATGTCAGGATTCATTAATTAATTTTTTTTTTTCTTCTGCTGCTTCTTTTCAGAGGCCAGTAATTAAAACGTACATACAACAGCAAACAACAGCAACAACAAAATTAATGAATAAGCAAACAAACAAATACCTGTCTTTTAATGCAGTACAGTACAACAATGAAAGCTTCAGCTATTAACGAGATATGAAAATGTGATGCCCATTAGCAGTTTGTGTTGATTGTTCTTTCGCACTGATTAATGTTTCTTCACACCTACAGAAATAATTATATGATTCTGGAGGTTCAGGCGCTTTTCAGTTTGGATGGTGTGAGTGCTAACAGTGCAAACACATCTAACAGCAGACGATGAATAAAACAAACCTGCACATCGAGACCGATCTGAGCTCCAAACTGAAGGCTGCTTCTGCTCTGATCAGACAATACAGCGCTGTCGGTTCAACACTACGTCTGAACTGTTAAATGCAGACACAATAAATGCAGCATCTGTATTATTGGTAAATTTGCAATGCAATTATCTTAGTTGCATGTACAAAATACCTTAGTATTGTGCAGTGATGATAGAGTACATAACAATTCAGTTTATGGCAGCTTCATAAACTGAATAAAAACATAAAAACACACCCAGATCCCATTCTTTATTCATTATTTTGTAAATTATAAATTTTATGCAGAAAAGGTAAATCACAATTCTGTGCCAACCAAAGTAAATTGAACCAGGGTTATTAGAGTTAACTAAAAATACAATTATTAACTCTTCAAATTACATTTAACTGAAATTACAAAGTACTTTGTACAAAAACTTGTTTTAGTAGTCGATGTACTAAAATAAGTAAAGCTAAAACTGAAATAATAATTAATAAAACAGTAGTATTTTATATTGTTAAGACACTATTATAGCTTTTAATTAATATTTGAATGTTTTTTCTGTTTTCATTCAAGTTGATTTTGTATTTTTTTTGTCGTATTTAATTTTAAAAAAAAGTCTACGTAGTTTTTATTTTACTTATTTTAGTACATTAAATTACAGTACATGAATATAAGAATGTTTTTTGTTAACAATAACAACCCTGATTTAAACTGATTTATATATATATATATATATATATATATATATATATATATATATATATATATATATATATATATATATATAAATAAATAATAATAATAAAAGGACCAGCACACAACAAAATTACTAAAACTTTAACTAAAACTAAAACAAATAAAAGATAATACAAAAATTTTGTTTAGAATATTTTGAAAACTGTATACTATAAAACAACAGACTTGAGCACACTTGACGTTGTAATTGTGACTTTCCAACTATTAAAAAATGAGCTTCCCAGAATGAGAACAAGTAGTCAGAGACATATGCATATTATTAGAAAGCTCTGATCTGATTGGCTGTGGTATAAAATGGGTGGAGCCTGTTTGTGAATTCCCGTGCCAGAACATTTCAAACTCCACAAATAATAATAAATGCATGCGATTAAACAAAAGTCAGTCTCTTCTGATTTGCACTTGTGCGTCTCCTTGCATTCATTTGTGGATTTAAAACTATTCTCAACCATTACCTGACACCTGGGAGAAAACGTTAATGAAAATATGATTTGACCTTTATGAACTGCATTATTAATAATTTGTGCCTAGTCTTTAAAGGGATGTTTTTCTTTGAGATGTAGCTAGGGCCAGTTTTATTCTCAAAGTACAACTGACACACACACACACAGATGAGAGAACGTCCTTGAGGATTAAGGATAAAATGAACAGCCGAACAGTGATAGAAAAGATTAAAGAAGAAAAGAACACAGGACTCGAGGTCACTCGCGGGACATTTTTCATGTATTTCCAGCCAGATTTAGCATTCGGTGCACACACACGCCTCTGTTTGCTGGCATTAAAATCTCATTCCGCCTGACAAAGACTCATACGAAGTAATCCGCGATCATAACCCACGGAATAACTCCTGATTGGCTCTCTGCGGATGCTAATTAAAGGCAGCATTACGAGGCAGGTGCTCACAGCGTGTCCGTCCCGCTCCGAATAAGTGCAGAGGACAGAAGGATCGTCATGTAGTGATTCTGTCATACAGGGTCAAAGGTCACATGTCATCCATTTACTTAATATATAGTATGCATACTGTGTAAAGTATGCAAATCTGACCTAGTATACGTGCAAAACAATCACGTATTTATGAGATTAGACACTCCCTAATTTATGAATGTAGCATAATGAGGTCATTTGACTGCGCAGGGCTGTAGCATAAAGCTATTTACAGTGGTGTATAACGTACCTGAAAGTCATACTCAAGTAAAAGTACAGATATCTTACCAGAAAATGACTTTGGATTGAAGTTGAATTCACCGTTTAGAATATTCCTTGAGCAAAAGACTTATAGTATGTGATATTATTGTACTTAAGTATGAAAAGTATTGTTTAAATCTTTAAAATACTTGAGTATTCAAAGTAAAAGTAAATGCAAAATGGATCAGAGACACAAAACAGTGCTGTGATCATTGTTTTATATAGTGATGGGAAGGTTGGGTCATTTTACCGACTCAGACCTTTGAATCTTTTTCAGCAAAATGAACAAATCTTTAATCGAGTCATTTAGTTTCATTATGTTAATTTTTATAAAATTATAATTAAAATGTTACGTGTTACTTCCCTAACATGTCTACTAGTAGCAAACGTTGATCACACAACAAACAATACAAAACTATAATGCTATAAGAAACAGAAAAGATTAATTAATTGTTTATTTGGGTCTTCAGTGATTAGTTCACCTCACCTCTTATCTGACAAGTCTTCGGGTTTGAGCAAGCGGCAACCTTCCACTCTCTCTCTTGAAACCAGCACATAAGTGACTAAAACTGCAATTCATCGACTGGCCACTGGAGGCTGGCTAAAATGCCCAACATTACAGCAGAAAATTTTTTTTTTTTTTTATAACTCATCCGTTTAAATTATATTAAGCCCCTAAAGTTATGCATAATTAAGGGCGTGGCCACTTGAGTGACAGGTGGTGTGCCGATGCTAACAGTGCTAGGTGGGCGTGGCTTCACCAACCAGCTCCCGCCCTTTTGCCCATTTTCGCTTATCTGGGAGTGACGCACGGTGACGCGCTGCCAAGATGGCGACGGCCGCCTCTGCCCACTTTTGGCTTTAAAAACGCATTTCGGAAACCAATGGGTGACGTCACGGACACTACGTCCATGTTTTTATACAGTTTATGGGTTTGAGTCGTTCTTTCATCACATGACAGACCCGTAAGCTTTTACCATAGACTATATAAAAGAAGTTACCCTGGTAGCAAATCTGTGTGTATATTTTTGTCTTTATGATTTTTAGTGTACTGCCTTAATGTTTTAACTGTAGCTTTTTACTTCTTACAGTTTATAAATGTGTGAATTTCTGTCATGATGGTTATTTTCCATACACTGAATGTTGTAACAAAGGTAATAAAGAGTTGGTTGTTATTTATTATTAAGTCTCTTTCCGGCTCAGACTGCACTGGTTACGCTTAAGGGTCTGTCATGTGATGAATGAACGACTCGAAAAAACAGAAGACTCCAGAGATAAACTAATCAGTTCTCTTTCCGGCTCATGACTGCATTGACTGAAACAGGTGAACTACTGGATTAATTCCAGTACAGAACCAATGCGAGACTGGACGAATCACTCCCCAAGATGACTCATTCTTCATGAGCCACATTAAAGATTCGTTCAAAACGAACGAATCGTTCAAGAAAGACCCATCACTAGTTTGTAACTATTTTCGTTGGCAAAATTGAGCAAAAACAAGCAATATTATGTCTAAAATGTAAGTCACTTATGGCTTTAATGAACTTGTATAAAATGATTGTTAAATGTGTCCATGCATCTGTAGAAAAACTGTATTTTTTATGTGATATAGATTAAGTTAACTAGGCCTACATTAAATTATATAAAGACAAATAGCATACAGAAGCATTTTTGCCATCTACAATATAGAATGCCTGGAATTTTGAGTTTTAATCAGTGTTGGGTAAGTTACTCAAAAAAAGTAATCCACTACAAATTACTAATTACTGCTCTAAAATTGTAATTTGATTACATTACTGATTACTGCATGTAAAAAGTAATCAGATTACTAATTACTTTACTTTCAAGTTACTTTGAAAACATATTAAACCTAAAAGAAAACACTACAAACAAATTGAAACTCAGTTATTTCCGTAATTTAATATTGACTGAAAAATAATACAGAAATATGAAAACAGCAACTTGACTTAAAGATCCAATGCATTTCTATAACTTAACATTCTTAACATAAACTTGCCTAACAATGAAAACTGTAGTCTTTTTAAATGTGTCTACAGTATGTCTCAACTACAACATTCCTTGCTGCGTGCAACATGCACTGTATGTGTGTGCTAGCTTGTACTAACTGTGTTTGTGTGCATTAAAGACAGGAAAAAATACTTTAAATTGATAACACTTGAAAAAAGTATTTGTAAAATAAAAAAATAAATAAAAAACATTGCATATTTGAATGCTGAAATGTAGTTGTTTTTCAACTACAAAGTGAAAGTTTATTCTACACTACAGGGTACTAATATGCAATTATGCATGCATCAAGTTTCTTTCTTGAAACTGTTACTTGTGTCATATTTGCAAATCTGTATCCGCATAGCATTTATCTAGATACCTTGCAAATGTCTTTCGGTCCTGCAAGGGTACAGAGCTGTCCGTCACGGGTATCATCGTAAGCAAGTCTCTAAATGACTGCGATTCCACAGTTGACAAGGGCAGCATTTCCTCCACCACATACGCTGCTACAGCTCTCTTTACCTGTCCAGAAGTTACCTTCCCTCCCGATCTTGAACAAAAATCCAATCTAGCTTGTTTAGACGAGGTTGCACTGCTCTCGTCTCGGGCGTGGGTAACATTATCCTCCTTGGCGACGAGTTTTGTCGTAGAATGCACTCTGTTCAAGTGCTTCAACAAATTGCTGGTCGAGTTAATAGTGGTAGAACGTTCTTTAGAAATTGCGCACAGTTTGCATTTAACAGTTATATTATTGTTTTTACGATCACAAAACTCAAAATAATGTTTATATTTCCACTCGAAGAAACAACCACCACACTTGTCGTCTCCGTCCATTTTAACAGCATGAGTTCTCCAGTAATTCATTAAAGCGCATGCTCAATAACTGACGCAGCCGCCCCAAAACGTGATTAGAAATGCATTTTATTTACTTTAATATTTTTTCTTACCAATACATTTGTAACGCAAGTAACTTAATTTTATTGACATCAGTAACTGTAATCAAATTACATTTATTTTAAATGTAATGAGTTACATTACTGCGTTGTCACGAAAAGTAATTAGAATACAGTAACGCGTTACTTTGTAACGCGTTATACCCAACTCTGGTTTTAATAGACTAATAAATTAATGTGTGTGCACTCTGTGTATGATTCGGTGATATAACACCAAAGATGTTTTTTATGAGTCTAACCTGCAAACGCCAGACCACTGATTCGCCAAACCTGTGTTCTTCTGACGGTTTTATAGTAAGTAACGAATATTCTTAGGGGAAATGTATCGGAGTAAAAGTATTACATTAGAAAATGTAGTGGAGTAAAAGTTGGCTGAAATATAAACACTCAAGTAAAGTACAGATACTTCTAAAAATAATTAAGTACTGCAACAAAGTATTTTTACTTCATTACATTACACCACTGGCTATTTGAGTTGTTTATCTTTGCTTTTATGAATATTGATACACATACTGCATACGCTCTGTGTGTGTGCAGGACGAGCCCACCACCGGTATGGACCCCAAGGCCCGCCGTTTTCTGTGGGACTGTATCCTCAGCGTGATTAAAGAGGGCAGATCTGTGATACTCACCTCTCACAGGTAACACATTCAGCCATCTAACTGGGACATTTCTGTACGGTATAACCTAATCATAACAGAAAACATGCATTTTTGCAATTTTAGTTTTTATAATTAATTATGCACAGTGTGGGATTTACTTAATTAAATTGCTAGTAAATTCACAAATAATAACATAGAATTAAACATGACATTTTTAAGTAGAAAGATGGATGGGCGGAGTATTTTCTTGCAAAATATAATCCAGTAATCTTCAATAAACTTTATTTACTACTTTGAAAAAAAAAAAGTACAGTGCATTATAATAATTTTTTTTGCAAACTGCAAAGAGGAGGTTTTGTTAGATAAAGCTCACGCTCACTTCTGGAACAAATTTGTCCCTATATATATATATATATATATATATATATATATATATATATATATATATATATATATATATATATATAAATGACTGACAACAAAATCACTAAAACTTAAACTAAAATTATATTATATTAAATTATATTATATTATATTATATTATATTATATTATATTATATTATATTATATTATATTTATATTTTACATTTTTGTTTTAATTTTAATTCAAGTTTTAATAATTTTGTTGTCAGTAATTTTTATTTATATATTTCTTTATTTAGTTTCATACATATGTTTATATGGTTTCAGTTTTCTTCTGCTAAATGCTCGAATGTAAATGTTATTGCATATTCCAGCTCTATATTTACTCCGATAATGACACAGTGTGTTGATTCCTGGCAACAAAACATCAATTTAGAGTTTTCCTGATGTAGGTTTGTCCCTCGGTTTGGCAGCAGATGAGTTTGTTTGTGTGGCTGCGCAGGTGAAAGGCTTTCATGAGTTTCATAATGAGTCTCATTTGAATGCGGCTTGAAGCGGATCCTGAGCGCTGGGGTTTCTGATGCTTTGAACGTGTTTCTCATGAGATTCACGCTGAGTAACGGCCAGAATTAGACCAAAACACTCTGTCCTAATGCTGCAAGTGTGTGTGTGTGTGTGTGTTTCAGCATGGAGGAGTGTGAAGCACTCTGCACCCGCATGGCCATCATGGTGAACGGACAGTTCAAATGCCTGGGCAGCATCCAGCACCTGAAGAGCAGGTGAGTGTGTGTGTGTGTGTGTGTGTGTGTATGTAATATATAACTATTTATTTATTTATTTCCACAATTTCACACATTGCATTTGTTGCTACATGTTGGGAGTAGCATATTACAAAAGTTTAAGAGACAAGTTACAAAATAAATTACCTTTTTTAGCAGCCAAGGACTACTACTATAGTACACACCACGGTTCAGAGTAACTGTAACGATAATAAACCTTTGTATTCATCCGGAAGAAGGAGGCGGGAACCGGCCGACAATCAAAACAACATTTTAATAATAACAAAATAAACACAAAACAGCGCACCAGCCCCTCACGGACGACTGGTGCGCACAAAATAAAACCAAAACCTAAAATAACGCCCAGGCCTGGTCCTCTCTCGTCCTTCACTGTCGTCGCTCCAGTTTTATATCCTTCCATCTCCTCCATGGGCCTCGAGACTGGTGGGTCGAACAGGTGTAGTTCATCTCCAATCACTCCACCGGCCTCGCTCCCATGTCCCTCGGCCCCGCCCCACTCGTCACATACCCCCATCGCCCCCGCAGGCCGGGGGGTACTCCCAAGACTGCGCTCTACTCCCCCCCCCCTCCCCGCTCACGGGGACCTGCGGGAACCTGGGGGTAGGACAGACGAGGCGTGAGAAAAGGAGATGGAAGGAGGAGCGACAGAGACGAGAGAGGGGAGTGAGAAAAAAAAAAAAAAATTCCGGTTCCCAGACGCACCGCTGCTCGGCCCTCCACCAGCTGGGCGATCTCCTCCGCGGTGCCTGGCGGTGGCACTGGACGGCCCTCGGCGGACGGCACGACACTCCTCCGCCGCCCGGTGGACGCCGACGGCTCCTCCGGTTTTGGGCAGCCGGCAGGAGTCCCCCGTTCCCTGCTCCTCCCCGTTCCGGCGGATGGCAGCAGGCTCCGGCCACCTGGCGAACGGCGCCGACTCCTCCACTCCCTCACGGACGGCAGCCGTCTCTCCACATCGTGGGCGGCCGGTAGCGAGCTCGCCCGTCCCCGGCAACTCGCTCCAGCCCACCGCCTCGAGCGTCCATGGCGGCACACTCCTCGCCAGCTCGATGGCACCGCGGATTCACTACAGCGGCGAGGGATCTTCAGCAGCGCGTCTCTCCTTCTCCCGGGCTTCGGCACCACTGTAACGATAATAAACCTTTGTATTCATCCGGAAGAAGGAGGCGGGAACCGGCGGACAATCAAAACAACATTTTAATAATAACAAAATTAACACAAAACAGCGCACCAGCCCCTCACGGACGACTGGTGCGCACAAAATAAAACCATAACCTAAAATAACGCCCAGGCCTGGTCCTCTCTTGTCCTTCACTGTCGTCGCTCCAGTTTTATATCCTTCCATCTCCTCCATGGGCATCGAGACCGGTGGGTCGAACAGGTGTAGTTCATCTCCAATCACTCCACCGGCCTCGCTCCCATGTCCCTCGGCCCCGCCCCACTCGTCACAGTAACCTTCCCAACAATTAGGAAAAACAATAGTGTTCTATTGTGAAAAAATTGACTCCCAAGAAGCAATAGCTTATAAATAGGGGTCCATTCCACCACCAGCACCACCCCACCCACCTGGCAAGGATTAAGTGAGCGGTCCAACTCATTCTTTAAATTATGGGTATGTAGAGTACAGTTACCTTAAGCAGACAAAAATTGACAGTCCCGATACCTTTGTACCTCAATTTTAAATGATCCTTATACTAAGAGAAAGGGGTTTAACTCTCAGCCGCAAATCCCTCAGGTTTTTATCTCTCCAGTAGTTGTTGCTTTAGTTTCTTTTTAAATATAGATAATGAAGCAGATTGTTTTAAATTAGTATCCAGCTCATTCCATAATCGTGGACCACTGTAACATACACTAAACTGTTAAGTTCCTACATTTACCTCTTAGGAGCAGCTTAGGTCTATTGTAGTGTGTGTGAGAAGATGTATGTAATGGAATGAGCTCACACAATCTAATGTTTAACCTGTTGACAACATTGTACGTTGTACATGCACTGTGATGAAAGTTACATTCAGGAAGCATTAGTAGGCCATGTCTCTGGAAGAGACCATTTGTGTGAGAGTTACGTGTGGGCCATGAAATAGCTCTTATGGCTTTCTTTTATAATATCAAGAGTTGCTCAATATAAGTAGGGTAAGTGTTATTCCAAATAATATTACAATAAATCAGATGAGGCTCAAACAGAATCCTATACAATGATAAAAGCACGTCTAATGGGAGCACATGTCTCACTTTAAAGAACAAACCCACAATTTTAGATAGTTTTTTAACCAGCTCTTTAATATTTTTCTTAAAGTTTATGAATTGATCTATATGTATTCCAAGAAATTTTATTGTGTCCACTCTTTGAATAGCTCTACCATCTATGTTAAAACTAATGTCCGATCACTGAACTTATGACTACTTGATCGAAAAACAATATAAAAGGTTTTACTAATGTTTAGCGATAGTTTATTACATTTTAATCAGGTATCTATTTCTGTTAGTCTGTCATTTAAGAGTTTTTCAAGATGATTCAAGGATTTGTGGGTCATCAGCAAAGAGTATTTTATGAACATCACATGAACAATGTACAAAATCGTTAATATAAGCAATGAACAAAAGAGGCCCCAGAATAGATCCCTGGGGAACCCCAGATACTATATTTTCCAATCCAGAATCAATACCATTTAAGGTCACATATTGCCGTCTTCAATAAACATAGTCACTGAACCACTGAAGAGCCTCACCCCTGACCCCGTAATGCGACAGTTTTCCAAGTAAGATTTGAAAATCAATCGTGTCGAATGCTTTTGAAAGGTCGAGAAAGACCCCAATACCGACTTATTTCTTTCAAAAGCGTCATTTATTTTCTCTACAAGATCTAAAATAGCCATACTTGTGCCGATATTCTTCCTAAAGCCATATTGTGAGGACACTAATATGTTATTTTTATTAAAGTAATACAAGTCGTGAATAAACCACCCTTTCTAATACTTTAGACAATGTTGGTAGAATTGATATGGGTCTATAGTTCTGAAAATCACTTTTATCCCCAGATTTGTATACTGGTATTATCTTTGCCACCTTAGTTTTTTAGGAACTATGCCATGCTGTAATGATAAATTAATTATATAGGCTAAAGGCTCAGCTATTTTATTCACTATAGCTTTGAGGATCATACTACAGATTCCAGATTTACTGCAGATTCCATCAGCATCAGCTGTGCAAGAGCATAAAATTTTATTAATAATGTTAGAAACTTCCATTTTACAGGTAGGTCTACAGTAACAAGAACTGGGATAATTATTTCTCAAGTATGTTCTATAATTGACACCCCCTGGTGGACCAAATTGTTGAGACAGTTTCTTTCCAACAGAGGCAACATATCTATTGAACAAATCTGGTAGTGAATCTTGTGTTGTAGAATTATTTGATTGGGTTGGCACAAAAGTGTCAGGGATGACTGAAGATATATTAGTACGGCCAAGTATCTCGTGTGTGTGTGTCTGTGTGTGTGTGTGTGTGTGTGTGTGAGAGAGAGAGAGAGAGAGAGAGAGAGAGAGAGACAGAGAGAGAGAGAGTGTGTTTAAAGAGTTTAAAGGTTTTGAAAAAAACAAACAATTACTTTTCTAATGATGCATAATTATTTATTTATTCTTTTCTTCAGCGTTATTTTTATCTTGTGTTCCTGTAAAACAAATATCTAAACGTCTTTCAAACAAGAACAAGACTCATTTCAGAGAAACTGGGAGAAAAATTGACTTTATTCAAGCTATCTCTAAACATAAGTCTTATTATTTTGCTTCTCAAGTGTGTTTATCCATTAATTTAATTTGTTCTCTATTACTATCACAGTAGTTTTACAGTATTTTTTTGTATTTTAGTCATTAATAGTTTGGGCCTACACTACCGTTCAAAATGTTGGGCGTCAGTAAGATCCTAGTAAGGTTTTTTTTTTTTTTTATTAATACTTTTATTCATCAAGGATGCAAGTGACCGTAAACTCATTTATAGTGTTACAAAAGATTTCTATTTCAAATAAATGCAGTTCTTCCTGAAAAATAAAGTCTATCACAGTTTCCAGCAAAATATGAAGAAGCACAGCTGTTTTCAATGTGTATCATAAAAGTTCATAAAACAGTTCATCCAAAAATTCAAATTGGCTGAATCTTAACTCACCCTCAGGTCATCCGAGATGGAGATGCGTTTTTTTCTTCATCAGATTTGGAGAAATGTAGCATTGCATCAGTGTCTCATCAATGGATGCTCTGCAGTGAATGGGTGCCATCAGAATGAGAGTCCAAACAGTTCATAAAAACTTCACAATAATCCACAGCACTCCAGCCCATCAGTTAACATCTGGAGATGACAAAAGCTGAAACAAATCCATCAAGACGTTTATACCTAAAATACTTTGTCTATTTCAGACCTTACATGTAATATGTGCCTGAATTTATCTGCTCTCTCTATCTATCTCTCTCTCTCTGCTGTAATGAATGATTGTGGAGGTGTGGGCATTAATGAGTGAAAAGGCAATTAAGAACAGCTCCGTTGATCGACCCTCCCCTCTCTCGCTCTCCTTTATCTTTTCTTGTTCATGCTGTCTAATGGAGCAGAGCAGTAGGACAAGATCTACAGCTCTCTTCGTCTGCGGGCCCTTCCTCGGTTTCCTCTCTCTTCACGTCGGTCCTCCTGCGGTGTGTTTCTGCTGCCATCTGTAGGACGGCATCTCTCACGCTGCGTTCACTTCCCTCACACACTCAGCAGGGAACACACTTCATGTCGTCAAACACAGGCCTCGCTCGAGTCACACAGACTGAAGGTTTGCGGTGCACAATCTGCTCATGGAAATAAACATACCTGGCTAGATTTGCTCTGAAGGGCATATAGGAATACATTACATCATATTTCCCAGAAGCATGTCGTGTTGTTGGTGTGCATGAGTTTTGATCTCTTGTATTGTCTCCACTCGTCCTGTGATTGATACGACTTTGTCTCCGCTGACATTTGAATGTTCATTCATCTTTATAGTGAGTGTGCACAGCTGCAGCCGTCAGAGGGAATGAGCTGTGCTCGTCGTGATTTCCTCAGACTCGGTTTTTAAATTTTGATAAAAAGTGTCACATGATCTTCAGAAATCATTCTTATATGCTGCTCAAGAAGCATTTCTGATTATTATCAATGATGAAAACAGTTGTGCTGCCCAGTGTTTTTGTGGAAACTGATATATGTTTAATTTTTCAGGATTCTTTGATGAATATAAAATTATAAAAAAGAACAGCATTTATTTTGAAATCGTAATCTTTTATAACACAATAAATGTGTTTACTATCACTTCCGATCAATTAAATACAATCTTGATTAATAAAATTTGTAATTATGTAAAAAACAAATAAAAAAATCAAACTTCTAAAAATGAATTTTTTTTAAAATTTACAATATAAATGTTTTTCATATCACATTTTCATATGTTTAAGATATTTTGTATATTTATATTTTTCAACTGCACTCTGTCAGTCTGTTTGAATGGCTTTAAGCAGGATAGACGGCAGTTTCGCTATATTTGCAGCCATTTCTGGTAATTATTAACACGTAATGTGCATTGATTGTGTATTGATATCTACGCTGACTACGCTTTATAATAACATTTAATTCTGGGAAGTTATAAAGAGGGCATTAATATGTTCTCATACTCCTTGGCAGTCAGTACCTCAAGTGTAACTTTTAATCAGTTAAATAATTGTTCTATATTTTAGTTCAGTTGTATTTTAGTTAATATTTTGAGGAGATTCTGGTACTAAATAATATGTGCAATGATTATGAACCTTGAAAGAGCATTTAAAATATAACATTTTCTGTTATGTTTGTTATTTATATTGCAGTTAGTGGAATATTTAGGGTTAAAATAGAGAATTTTTTTTTTTAATTCCAGTGCAAAGAGTCAAATTTGAGCCATTAGATGCCCGTAAGCCTGTTTAATAAATCTACATGTAATAGCTCTAAAGAATATAGCTGGTCATAATTGCTTACTTATTTTTATTTACTTATTTTTTTAGGTTTTGCATTTTTATGTTTCTTTTTTTTATATTTAGATATTATCAAACACTAGATTATTTTTAGTTTAGAATAAAAAATAATGTTAAATTGAAAAAGGTTTATTACTCTCATCCCAGTGTTATGATATTCACATAAGCATACAACATAAGTGAGTAATAATAAAGGCAAGCTAATACGGCAATTAATGCAATACACACGTTTAAAATAATGTTTTAAAAACAAGATATTTTGAAGAATTTGTTTAACCGAACAGTTGAACTCCATAGGTATGGGGAAAAATACTATGAAAGTCAATGGCTACCGTCAACTGTTTGGTTAAAAACATTCTTTAAAATATCTTCGTTAGTGTTCAGCAGAAGAAACAAACTCATACAGACTTGGAACGATTTGAGGGTGAGTGAAGAAGGACGTCATTTTATTTCTGGCTCAGCCTTTTCTTTAAAATGGCCAAATTTTGTAAGTTCACTTCAAAGCAAGTAATGAAGCGCAAGTCACTCACACGCCTGCCATTATCATTGTGTGCTTTTATTATTCTGAGAGCAGGCGGTTACTCTGATCAAATCATATTAAGTGTTTATAGACACAAACCATTAAATAAACACACACACACACACATGTGACAAAGACACAACAGTGTGAGAACACACTCACTTACTCATTCACACACACACACACACATATCTTATTGTGTGAGTTTTGAATCTAATTCACTCAGAGTCTGTGTATATGTGTGTGTGTGTGTGTGTGTGTGTGAGTGAGTGAGTGAGTGTGTGTGTGTGTGTGTGTGTGTGTGTGAGTGAGTGTGTTTTCACACTTTTGTGTCTTTGTTCTTTTAACAAGAAGTATAAAATCACTAGAGAGCTTCTAATGTACATCAGAAATGTTGCGAGTGGAGGGAGTTTTTATTAGACAGCTAGATTTCGCAGCAATCTACTGCTGCACACTTTACACAGACAATAAATCTGGTTCTTTTCACACATCCACTGTTTAGAAGGAAGACAATACAGAGACGCCATTTATCTCTGCTGCTTTAGATCTGCATGCATGGCATTCAAACCTGCATGACTGTATTTCTATCAAGGTCTTTTTTTTAACTGAAGTCTTTTTCTATCACAAAATAAAAAGAAAAAAAGTAATTGTTACTTCTTATTTCACAATTCTGACTTTATTTCTTGCAAATCTGAGTTTGTATCTAGCATTTTTGAGAACATCTATTCAATTCAAGTTTCAATTCAATTCAAGTTTATTTGTATAGCGCTTTTTACAATACAAATCGTTACAAAGCAACTTTACAGAAAATTATGTTTCTACAATATTTAGTAGTAGCTAGTAGTTTGTGCACGTTTGACAGGATTTTAGAAAAATAAAAATAATAATAATAATAATACAAGACGTAGTCAGCTAGATGATGAACTATCAATATTATTAATTAATAGTAATTATAGGATGCAGTCACACATGTAGCAATAATTGTTAGTTCTGTTTGTTGATTCAAGGTTAGCATCATCTGGGGTCCTCTGAGGGTCAGCATCATCTCTTCTCAGGTGTTCTGGATGCAGACTGGAGCTTGTGTAAATCCTAGTTACAAAACATAGAAACAAAATAGAGACATCATTAGCATAGCTGCTGATCCAACAAAGTAAAATTAGTTTAACCCAAGCTAAAGAATAAAAATGCAGATGCAACTACACTCACAATTTAAGAGATACATTATTCGAATGCTTGGCGAAAGAGATGTGTTTTTAATCTAGATTTAAACAGAGAGAGTGTGTCTGAACCCCGAACATTATCAGGAAGGCTATTCCAGAGTTTGGGAGCCAAATGTGAAAAAGCTCTACCTCCTTTAGTGGACTTTGATATCCTAGGAGCTACCAAAAGTCCAGCGTTTTGTGACCTTAGGGTGCGTGATGGGTTGTAGCGTGGTAGAAGGCTAGTTAGGTACGCAGGAGCTAAACCATTTAGGGCCTTATAGGTAAGTAATGATAATTTGTAACTGATACGGAACTTAATAGGTAGCCAGTGCAGAGACTGTAAAATTGGGGTAATATGATCATATTTTCTTGACCTGGTAAGGACTCTAGCTGCTGCATTTTGGACGACCTGTAGCTTGTTTATTGACGAAGCAGGACAACCACCTAGAAGTCCATTACAATAGTCCAGTCTAGAGGTCATGAAAGCATGAACTAGCTTTTCTGCATCAGAAACAGATAACATGTTTCGTAGCTTGGCAATGTTTCTAAGATGGAAGAATGCGGTTTTTGTAACATTGGAAATATGATTTTCAAAAGTCAAATTGCTGTCCAATATAACACCCAGATTTCTGACTGTAGAGGAAGTAACAGTACATCCGTCTAGTTGCAGATTGTAATCTACAAGATTCTGTGTGGTGTTTTTTGGTCCAATAATTAATATATCTGTCTTATCCAAATTTAATTGGAGAAAATTATTTGTCATCCAATCTTTTACATTTTTAACACACTCTGTTAGCTTAGATAATTGGGAAGTTTCATCTGGTCTCGTTGAGATATATAGCTGAGTATCATCAGCATAACAGTGGAAGCTAATTCCGTATTTTCTAATAATATTACCAAGGGGCAACATGTATATTGAAAATAGAAGGGGACCTAGGACGGATCCTTGTGGCACTCCATATTTTACTGATGATAAATGAGATGACACCCCATTTAAGTAAACAAAATGGTAGCGATCGGACAGGTAGGATCTAAACCATCTTAGAGCCTGCCCTTGAATACCTGCATAGTTTTGTAATCGATCTATGAGTATGTCATGATCTATGGTGTCGAACGCAGCACTAAGATCAAGTAAGACTAGAAATGAGATGCAGCCTTGATCTGACGCAAGAAGCAGGTCATTTGTAATTTTAACAAGTGCAGTTTCTGTGCTATGGTGGGGCCTAAAACCTGACTGAAATTCTTCATACAGATCATTTTTATGCAGGAAGGTGCTCAATTGAGCAGACACAACTTTTTCTAAAATTTTAGACATAAATGGAAGATTTGAAATAGGCCTATAATTTGCCAGTACACTAGGATCTAGTTTTGGTTTCTTAATAAGAGGCTTGATAACCGCCAGCAATGGTTTTGGGACGTGACCTAAAGATAACGACGAGTTAATGATATTGAGAAGCGGTTCTTCGGCTACAGGTAACAGCTCTTTTAGTAATTTAGTGGGTACAGGATCTAATAAACATGTTGTTGGTTTAGATACAGTAATAAGTTTATTTAGCTCTTCCTGTCCTATATTTGTAAAGCACTGCAGTTTATCTTTGGGTGCGATGGATGAAACTGAAGTGTTAGATGCTGTAGAATC
Organism: Carassius carassius; assembly: GCF_963082965.1. NCBI lineage: Eukaryota > Metazoa > Chordata > Actinopteri > Cypriniformes > Cyprinidae > Carassius > Carassius carassius. The sequence goes on from NC_081756.1 coordinate 48,790,853, forward strand.
TACATTCACTATTGTATTTCTAATGTTATCTATTTTATCAGTGAAGAAATTCATAAAGTCATTACTATTTAACGTTGGTGGAATATTTGAATCAGGTGGCATCTGGTAATTTGTTAATTTAGCCACTGTGCTAAATAAAAACCTTGGATTGTTTTGGTTATTTTCAATGAGTTTGTGGATATGCTCTGCCCTAGCAGTTTTTAGAGCCTGTCTATAGCTGGACATACTGTTTTTCCATGCAATTTTAAAAACTTCCAAGTTAGTTTTTCTCCATTTGCGTTCAAGACTACGAGTTACTTTCTTGAGAGAGTGAGTATTACTGTTATACCATGGCACAGTACGTTTTTCTCTAACCTTTTTCAATTTAATGGGGGCAACAGCTTCTAATGTATTAGAGAAAATAGTGCCCATGTTGTCAGTAATTTCGTCTAATTCATGTGTATTTTTGGGTACAAATAGCAGTTGAGATAGATCAGGCAGGTTATTTGCGAATCTGTCTTTGGTGGCTGGAACAATAGTTCTGCCCAGACGGTAACGCTGAGACATATAGTTAATATCAGTTATACGCAGCATGCACGATACAAGGAAATGGTCTGTAATATCATCACATTGGGGTACAATATCTATAGCAGTAAGATCGATTCCATGCGATATAATTAGATCTAGTGTATGATTAAAACGATGAGTGGGCCCGGTGACATTTTGCTTGACTCCAAAGGAGTTTATTAGGTCAGTAAACGCAAATCCTAATGCATCATTTGTATTATCAACGTGAATATTAAAATCTCCCATGATTAGCGCCTTATCAACTGTAACTAGAAGGTCTGAGAGGAAATCTGCAAATTCTTTTAGGAATTCTGTATACGGCCCTGGTGGTCTATACACAGTAGCCAGAGCAAGAGATACATTAGACTCAACAATAGCATAATTGTGGCTCAAACTTGTGAGAAAGTGAAATTTGTTGAAAAAAGGTTAAAAAAAATGCGAGTTTATCTTGCAATTCATCTTTTTATTTTGTGAGACTATATCTTGCAGTTCTGACTTGTTTTCTCTCATTATTAGTTCTCTTTAGAGGCAGGATTGAGAGATGTAAGCTCAGAATTCATAGAATAAATATCAAAAGTGCAAGATGTTGAATCTGAATCCTGGAATAAAAGTCAGTTGTGTAAGATGTAAGCTCAGAAAAAGAAAAGTCAGAATTCTGAGTTTTTAAAGGGGTCATATGATGCAATTTCAAAGTTTCCTTTCTCTTTGGAGTGTTACAAGCTCTTGGTGCATAAAGAAGATCTGTGAAGTTCCAAAGACTAAAGTCTCAAATCCAAAGAGATATTCTTTATTAAAGTTGAAACTCGTCCACACCCCCTGAAACGGCTCGCTCTAACACGCCCCCACATCTCTACATCACTGTGGGAAGATTTGCATAACGCCTCCCAGATGTTTTATTCTCGTTGTAGTATTGTTGATGCCGCTGCCGCACAGCACACCTCGCTTTTTTCAGACTGATGAACCTTGTAAAAATCAATGTTTCAGAAGGCAGGGCATAGAGGAGAAACAATAATGTACAGTATGTGGAAAACAATGTGTTTTTTGAACCGTAGACCGCATGAACACATTTCATCACACCAAATACACAAAATAATGTTCTTTTTAGCAGCATCATATGAGCCCTTTAACACGCTTTTGACTATTTCTCACAATTTTGAGC